>NW_006793646.1:895331-909539 GCF_000442215.2 Lipotes vexillifer | reverse complement strand
TCCTGCTCTAAAATATTGTTAGAAATTAAGAGGTAGACAACATTTTTGTTCATTAATTATGTAGAAAAAAACAATGATTGGGTGATTTTCTTTTTCCAGAAACTAATTATAAGTAGCATCACAAGTAATAGGTTTTCTGTGAACAAATTTTGATTTGTTACTTATTTTCTATGTTCAGTGTTTGCTAATTCACTCATTTATTTAGTCATTTGGAGGGGAAAAAGAAACCTGAAAATAAAATTTTAATTTAATTTTATCCACATAAATATGTTCAATATTAATAAATCTCTACTCTTCACACATCAAATTATTTAAAATATAATTCATCACTTCTAAAATAGTTACATTATAATTATTTTAGACTTTAGAATAAAATATGTTATCTTTACTTTATAACTTATTAGATATTTATATATTGGGTAATGTCTTTCTAAGAAATAAGAAGAGTTATAAGGATGGGTCTGCAATACATAGTTAATCAATGATGCACTTTTTTTTTAAGGAATCTTTTCAGACCTATATGGTAGTAAGTTGTCTCAATTTGATTTGAGGTAGAAAATATTAGTTCTAAGTAGACTATGAAAAGTTAAGTATGTGTGTTGTAATCCCTAGAGCAATAAGCAAACTATAAACCATATAAAGAAACATAGTAAAAAATACAATAGACAAACTAAAACAAAATATTAAAAACATTAAAAAAAAACAAAAGGAGGCAGGAAAAGAAAAACAGAGGAATAAAAAGGAAGAAATAAAATAAATAATAAATGGTAGAGTTAAACCCAAATATATAAACAATCATATTAATTATAAATGATTAAGCAGACCAATTAAGAGACAAAAATTGTCAGAATGGACTTGTTTTAATGACCTAACTATATTGTTTATGACACTCATTCAAATGTAATGAACTATGCACTTTAAAAAGTAAAAAGATAAACACTAATCACATGTAACACTAGTGTCACATGTAAACATGTAAACACTAATCACAATAAAGCAGGAGTGGTGGGCTTAATACCAAAGTAGACTTCAGAGCAAAGAAAATAACCAAGGATAGAGAGGCAAACCACATAATAATAAAAGAGTCAGTTTACCAAAAAGCCAAAACAACCCTAAATCTGTATGTACATAAAAGCAGAGCTTCAAAGTACAGAAAGAAAAACTGACAAAACTAAAAGAAGAAATAGAGAAGTCTATAGGTATATTTGGAAACTTCAAAACTCCTCGCATAAGTAGAATGGTGGTTGCCAGGGGCTGGGGGGTGGGAGAAATGGGGAGGTATTGGTCAAAGGGTACAAACTTCCAGTTATAAGATGAATAAGTTCTAGATATCTAAGGTATAGCATGGTAACTACAGTTAACAATACTGTATTATATACTTGAAAACTGCTAAGAGAATAAGTCTTAAATATTCTTATCACCAAAAGGAAAAAATAATAACAGGTAATTATGTGAGGTGATGGAGATGTTAACTAACCCTGCTGTGGTAATCATTTCACAATACAAGTGTATCAAATTATCACATTACACATCTTAAAGTTACACAATGTTATATGTCAGATACACCTCAATAAAGGTAGGAAAAACAAAAACTCCTCTCCCATCAAGCAATAGAAATAGTAGAGAGTCAGAAAGGTTACAAAAGGACTGTCTAACATCAACCAACTGTAATTAAGTGACATTTGTAAAACATTCCACCCAACAAAACCAGAATAGATATTCTTTCAAGTGCACCTGGAACTGATACAAAAATAGACTATATCCTGGGTTAGAAAACAAGCCTGAACAAATTTAAAGCATTTAAGTCATACAAAATATGTTCTCTGAAAATAATGGAATTAAACTAGAAATCAATAACATAACTATAACACGAAAAACTCCACACACTTAGAAATTAAATAACAAACTCCTACATAATCCATAGGCCAAAGAGGAAATCTCAAGGAAAATTATAAAGCAATTTAAAGTGAACAAAAATTAAAATACAATGTACCAAAATTTGTGGAATGCAGCTAAAACAGTGCTCAGAGGGAAACATAGCAATAAATGCTTATATAGGCAGCCTAGCTTTGGACAGTTTCAGTATATATGAATTTCTGTTACCACAGTTTAACTAAATAATATCAGCCTCCCAACAACAGTTCAAATTTTAGTTACTAAAAACTATATTTTTAGTGTATACTTACTGTGAATAATTGGATAAAGTACAAACTTTGTTTCTCGCTCTTTAGTCCACAAATCACTGTGTAAGTAACAGAAAAGCATCATGATCAGTGACCAATTACTTCTTTCAAAGTCTATCAATAATTGGCCACTATAAGCTTATTACTTAGTTTATGCACAGACAGCAAAAAGTGTAGGTGTGTTGAATCCTTGTTTCCCAGTGATAAACCCATCTGACATTTTCTAAAATGTATAATCAAAAGAGGAAACTGGCCAACAAAGAAGAATGTGCAGCTAAGAAGTGAAATGAAGTTTGAATCCAACATAAATGGAGTTATAGAAGAAACAGTTGGCTGTGGAAATGTTGACAGTGTAGCTGTTCAGGAGGTTCTGGAGGAGCCAGAGGAACTCTGTGCAGATGAACTTTTTGACAAACAAGGAAAGTGGTAGCAACCAAAAGGACAAAGAAGTCTCAAAGGAAGAGACATTGACAAAACATCACCTTAAAGAAACAATGGAAATAGTTCACAACATTAGGAACCCAAAGGATAAACTATTGGAAAATAATCCAAACTTAGAAAGCAATAAGACAAATTGTCAAAGCATAGACAAGATATTTGCTCCACACAAAGAGTTCAAAATACTTTGATTAAGTTTTGATAAATAAAACATTTCATTTCTCAAAATTTATAACATTTTAAATTGCAGTATATTAAATAAGTATTAGTTTCATTGGTTATTTTCTTTAATTTGCCAAACACTTGTAACCAGGAGGAAGAAAGTAATGTATTTACAAAAATTGTTAACAGTCATGGAAAAAAATTAAAACTTTTCTATGATTATTAAGACTATTTTGTACCATTTCAGCTTACATGGTCATTTTTGCAGCCCAGCACTAGCAGGCAAAGCAAGAACTGCCTGTATTAGAAATTAAGAAAGGTCGCAACTCAGTAATATAAACTTCCAACTTAAAAAATTAGAAAAAGAGGGCTTCCCTGGTGGCGCAGTGGTTGAGAGTCCGCCTGCTGATGCAGGGGACACGGGTTCGTGCCCCAGTCCAGGAAGATCCCATATGCCGCGGAGCAGCTGGGCCTGTGAGCCATGGCCACTGAGCCTGCGCGTCCGGAGCCTGTGTTCCGCAACGGGAGAGGCCACAACAGTGAGAGGCCAGTGTACCGCAAAAAAAAAAAAAATTAGAAAAAGAAAAGTGAAACAAATTCAAAACAAGCAGAGGAAGAAAAATAATAAAGTAATAAAGATGAGAGCAGAAACTGATGAAACAGAAAGAAAGAAAAAAATCCAATGAAACCAAAAGTTGATATTTTAAAAAGACCTCTAGCAAGACTGACAAAGAAAGAGAAATTACTGATACAAGGAATGGGAGAGAACATATCATTACTGACCCTGCAGATATTAAAAGTATCCTGAGACTATACTACAAACAACTATGCACATAAATGCAACAACTAAGATGAAATAAACCAATTCCTCAGAAACTAACCAAAGATGAAATAGACAACCTGAATAATCCTGTTATCTGTATCTCATAAAGAACTGAATTTCTAGATAAAACCCTTTTTTTTTTTTTTTTTTTTCTTGCGTTATGCGGGCCTCTCACTGTCGTGGCCTCTCCCATTTGCGGAGCACAGGCTCCGGACGCGCAGGCTCAGCGGCCATGGCTCACGGGCCCAGCCGCTCCGCGGCATGTGGGATCTTCCCGAAACGGGGCACGAACCCGCGTCTCCTGCATCGGCAGGCGGACTCTCAAGCACTGCGCCACCAGGGAAGCCCTAGATAAAACCCTTTTGAAAATAAAATCTACAAGCCCAGATGGCTTCACTAGTAAATTATGTCAAATATTTCAAGGAGGAATAATACCAACTTAACATGGTCTCTTCCAGAAAACTGGAGAGGATGGGACACCACTCATTTGGAGGTCAATATTACCCGGATAACAAAATCAAACAAAGACAGTGAGAAAAGAAAACCTCAGACCAACACCCCTCATGAAACAGACACAAAGAGATCCTCAATAAAATTTTAGCAAATCAAATCCAGTAATATATAAAACGAAGAATATACCCTGACCAAATGGAGTTTATCCCAGGAAAGAAAGACTGGTTCAAGATTTGAAAATCGATTAATGCAATCTATCATATTAACAGCTTAAAGAAAAAAATTACATGATTCTATCAACTGATGCAAAATAAAGCACTTGACAAAATTCAAAATTCATTCATTATAAAATCCCTCAGCAAACTAGGAATAGAGTGAAATTTCCTCTATTTGATAAAGGGCATTAATTAATGAAAAACCTACCTCCACATTACATTTAATGATGAAAGATTGATTGCTTTCATCCTAATAGGAACAAGGCAAGGTTGCCCACTCTCACCACTCCTATTCAACATTATACTGGAAGTCCTAACCATAACAATAAGGGGAGAAAAAGTCATATCGATCATAAGGAAAAAAATAAAACTGTCTCTACTAACAGACAACATGATTTTCTACATAGACAATCTCAAGGAATCAACAAAAAAAACAAAAAACAACCCCCCCCCCACAAAAAAACAAAACACTTCCTAGAACTAATAAGTGAATTTAGCAAGGTCACATGGTACAAGGTCAACATACAAAACTCAATCATATATTCCCATCTACTAACAATAAACAACAGGCAATCCAAAACAATATTTAAACATACACATTTACAATAACTTCAAAAAAAATTAAAATCTATGTTCATGGAACTCAAGGCCCAACATAGTAAGAGAACCCAACTCTCCCCAAGTGGATCTACAGATAAAACACAACTGCAATCAAAATCCCAGCAAGATTTTCTGGTAGATATAGACAACCTGATTCTACAATTCATGTGGGCAAACAAAGTCAAAGCAATTTTGAGAAAGAATAAAACTGGAAGTATGAATTTTAGGCCTACTGTAAAGCTATAGTATGGTAATGGTAGAGGGATAGACGCATAAACCAATGAAACAGAACTGAATCCAGAAACAGACCTCCACATAAATGGCCAATTGATTTTTCTTTTATTTTTTCCCCTAAAAATCCTGTGTTCCACATATTCATTGCTCCCTCTTCATAACCCCTGGTAACCATTGATATTTTTACTGTCTCTATAGTTTTGCCTTTTTCTAGAATGTCATATAATTGGGCTCATAAGGTAGATACATCTTCAGATCACCTCTTTCACTTAGTAATATGCATTTGAGATTCTTTCGTGTCTTTTCATGGTTTGATAGCTCATTCCATTTTATCACTGAATAACTTTCCATTTTCTGGATGTACCATAGTTTATGTATCCATTCACCTACTGAAGGACATCTTAGTTGCTTCCAAGTTTCTGGCAATTATGAATAAAGCTGCTATAAACATCTGTGTACATGTTTTTGACTGGACATAAGTTTTCAAATCATCTGTGTAAACATCAAAAAGCATAACTGCTAGATCGTACGGTAAGAGTATGTTTAGTTTTGTAAGAAACTACCAACTGTCTTTCAAAGTGGGTATATCATTTTGCATTCCCATCAGCAATGAATGAGAGTTCCTATTGCTCTACATCCTTGCCAACATTTAGCGTTTTCAGTGTTTTGGATTTTGGTGTGTAATGGCATCTCACTATTGGTTGAATTTGCAATTTCCTAATGACATATGATGTTGAGTATCTTTTCATATGCCTATTTGCCATCTGTACATCTTCTTTGACAAATGTCTGTCCAGGCCTTTTGCCATTTTTTAAACCAGATTCTTCACTTTCTTACTGTTGACTTTTAAGAGTTCTTTGTATAGTTTGGATAAGAGTCCTTTATCAGATATATCTTTTGCAAATATTCTCTCCCACTCTGTGGGTTTTATTCTTATTCTCTTGAACAAATTTATTTTTTTTTACACAAGTGTAAAGGTAATTAAATGGGGAAAAGATAGTCTTTTCCAAAACAGTTAAGACAACTGAACATACATAAGCAAAAAAAGTGAACCACAACTTAAACCTCATACCTCACACAAAAATTAACTCAAAATGAATCACAGATATACATATAAATGTAATACTTTAAAACTTTTTAAATAGTTTTTCTTCATTACCTCAATTAAGTGAAGAAATTTTAGATATTACACCAAAAGCATGAATGCAACAAAAATAATCATAAATCAGACTTCATCAAAATTAAAATTTTTTCACTCTGTGAAAGAAACTATTAAGAGAACGAAAAGATAAGCTATAGACCAGGAGAAGATATTTGCAAATCATGTACTTGACAAAGCTTTGTATCTAAATAGAATACGTAAAGTACTCTCTAAACTCACCAATAAGCAAACAAATAATCTGATTTTAGAAAAAGTGAAAAGTCTTAAATAAACATTTCACTAAGGAGGATATACAGATGGCTAGTAAGCACATGAAAAGATGTTCAACAGTGATCATTAGCCATTAGGGAAATGTAAATTAAAACCACTAGAATATATTGCCATATACTTGTTAGAATGGCTAAAATAAGCAATACTGACAATACCAAGTGCTGACGAGGACACAGAGCATCAGTAACTCTTGTACATTGTTGATGGGAATGCAAAATGGTAAAGCCACCCTGAAAAACAGCTTGGCAGTTTCTTATAGTTATATATACTTACCATGTGATCAAGCAATCTCATTCCTGGGAATTTGCACCAGAGAAATAAAAGCTTACATTAACACAAAAATCTGTACATGAATATTTATAGCAGTTCTACTGGTAATCACCAAAAAACTGGAAACAATCCAAATGTCCTTCAACATGTAAATGAATAAACAAACTGTGATAGATCCTTAGAATGGAATATGACTCAGCAATAAAAAGTATCAATGCACATATATCAGACAACTTTAATGAATCTCAAGGACAGTATGCCTAGTGAAAGAAGTCAGTTCCAAAAGTTTATATACTGTATAATTCTATTTATATGACATTCTTTAAAAATACATAAACTATGGTGCCATAAAACTGATCAAAATTTGCTAAGGACTGGGTGGAGGAGGGTAGTGGAACTGTTCTTATTCTGCTTATGGTGTGATAATACAAACCTATCATGTGTTAAAATTTATATATCTGTACTCCAAAAATTGTTTTATTGTATGTTAATGTTACATTTTTTGTTTTGTTTTGTTTTTTGCAGTACGCGGGCCTCTCACTGTTGTGGCCTCTCCCGTTGCGGAGCACAGGCTCCGGACGCGCAGGCTCAGCAGCCATGGCTCACGGGCCCAGCCGCTCCACGGCATGTGGGATCTTCCTGGACTGGGGCACGAACCCATGTCCCCTGCATTGGCAGGCGGACTCTCAACCACTGCACCACCAGGGAAGCCTCTAATGTTACATTTTAAATTTTAAAATTATTTTTTAGAAATAGCAATATATCTAGGTGACTCATTCTAAGATGAATGAGTCTTGAGATGCTTCTTTTATCTTGAGATGCTTCTTTGAATATATTTTTTTGTATTCTTATATATTTCTTTTATCCTGTACTACCTCTTTTGCCTTTTTGTTTTTTCATGTTATTAGTACTTGTGGTGTCATTCATTCTTGTGTTCTTTAGAACTCTTTATGCTTTTATTTAAAGGAAAGTAGATATATAGCACCAGAGTAGCATTCTTCAACTTTTATGCACATGGGAATCTGATGAGATGTGTGTCAAAAGGCAGATTTCTTACCCTTCTCCCTCAGAAATCATTTAGAGGGCTGGATTAGTTCCTTGAAAATCACCATGTGATATCAAAGTGGGGTGTTCCATTAACCACCCTTTGAAAAGCACTGTTAGAGGCACATGAGGCAAAAAAATGAGAACTTCCTTAGTTTGTTAAGCATCTCTTCATGAAAGCACTCAATCATCTTGGAAACTGGTAGAACATAAGATCAATTTGAAGAACTTCAGTCATTGTTACCTAGAAGATACTCTTAGCTTTGCCTATGGGGGTATAAACACCATGACCAGTATTTTAGTAATGCA
This sequence comes from Lipotes vexillifer, assembly GCF_000442215.2. Lineage (NCBI taxonomy): Eukaryota > Metazoa > Chordata > Mammalia > Artiodactyla > Lipotidae > Lipotes > Lipotes vexillifer. The sequence continues at coordinate 901,376 of NW_006793646.1, read as the reverse complement.
CCCAGCTATTTGCTGGAGGTTTGATGTCTGATATAAACACCTCCCCCAACTTTCACAAAAAATGGATCAAGTTTTTCCATAAGAAAAATATAATCACAGGTTGTATTTTCTCCAAGGATGTAAACTCAGATAAATTACAGATGTGCTAGCAATATGTCAAAAAACAGAGCTACAACTAGTAACAATGTACTTGTTTAAATATTTAAATAATACCCTGAGCCTTATAAAATGGATACAGTTCTTTGTGTATGTACATATTGGCATATATATACATATACATACATACACATGGCATATATACATACAATATATATGTATATATATACATATATGTATATATATATCTAAGTGATATTGATAATAATACTAGATTCCAAGTATTAAGTACCTGCTATGTACTAGACAATGAGCTAACAGCTTTGTACTCTTTTCTTTTTTTTTTTTTGCTGCACCTCTCGGCTTGTGGGATCTTAGTTCCCTGACCAGGGATTGAACACAGCAGTGAAAGCGTAGAGTCCTAACCACTGGACCGCCAGGGAATTCCCTGTTCTTGTTTTATCTTGAAAGGAACATATTATTGTATTACCACTTTACAGATGATAAAATCCAGGAGCCAAGAGAAGCTAATTGTCTTGTCCAAGGTCACACAGCTAGAAAGTCCTATGATAAACATGTAGAAACCAAATAAATATATTATGTCATGCATTTAACCTACTAAAATGAATATGCCAGCTATAATAACAATTAATAAACCATTTAGTTACCAATAATTCAGCTTTCTTTTAAACTTGTAAGAATTTTCTTATAATGATTTGGATGGCACATCTCAACAAAGTTATCCAGTAAAATTTCAGACAATATGTTATTTGAGTTTTCCAGAAAAATTATCTGAGGCAAGAGAACTTCAAAGCTTATTCCAAAGAAAATAAATAAACACTGCTCAGTGTCATATTAAATTATGTCAATTTTCTTGTTTTGATATTGAACTAGTTATATAAGTTATCACTCACTGTAGGAAGCCAGGTGAAAGAGTCAAGGGATTCTATGTACTGTTTTTGCGACTTCTTATAAGTCCATAATCATTTCAAAATAAAAAGTTAAAATAACTCTGCAGTAGGAGCTTCCCTGGTGGTGCAGTGGTTGAGTCCGCCTGCTGATGCAGGGGACACGGGTTCGTGCCCCGGTCCAGGAAGATCCCACATGTCGCAGAGCGGCTAGGCCCGTGAGCCATGGCAGCTGAGCCTGCGCGTCTGGAGCCTGTGCTCTGCAATGGGAGAGGCCACAACAGTGAGAGGCCCGCGTAACGCAAAAAATTTAATAATAAAAATAAAAATAAAATAAAATAACTCTGCAGCATCCAAATATTTGAAGGCTTTCCAAAGCTAAGGTATGTAAGTATGGAGAACTTACCCTTACATTAATCCTGTCTAAATCCCCAACCACGACTTAGAAACAGCTTTGGAAGAGAAAAGGAGTCTCTTATGGGTGTTTGTGTGTGAGGAAGAGTAGAACCAAGACTAATAAGAGTCCTTGGCCTTGGTGCTATTGCGTTGTTGGATCTCTTGGGATAACTGCATTTGCAAGTAACAGAGAAGACAACATAAACTGGCTTAAACTGAAATTCACTGGCTCATGCAGTCCAGAGGACATTTAGGCTTCTGGTAGCTTTGATAAGGACATACCTCACTTTATGGCACTTTGCAGATACTGTGTTGTTTTGCAAATTGAGGGTTTATGGCAACCATGCATCGAACAAGTCTATCAGTACCATTTTGCGAACAGCATTTTCTCACCTCATGTCTCTGTCACATTTTGGTAATTCTCACTATATTTCCAACTTTTTCATTGTTGTATTTGTTATGGTAATCTGCGGTCAGTAATCTTTGACCACTATTGCAAAAAGATTACAACTCACTGAAGGCTTTATTTTTAGCAATAAAATATTTTCTTAATTGAGGCATGTTCATTGTTTTTTAGACATAATGTTATTGCTCATTTAATAGACTACAGTATAGTGTAAACGTAACTTTTACATGCACTGGGGAACCAAAAAGTTGTGTGCCTTGCTTTATCATGATATTCACTTTATTGTGGTGGTCTCAAACTGAACTCAGAATATCTCCAAGGTATGCCTGTAGTTCTCTGTCATTCACTGAGCTTTACCACCCTGGTGTGCCAGCTTTATCCTGAGAGTGGCTTTCCTCATAGTAGCAAAGTATGTATAGCAGTTCCAGCCCTCACATCAAGACACTACACCATCCAGAAGGAGAGAGAACTTCTGTCCTCCCAAGCTTTGAGTAAATGCCAATCAGGGCTTCACTCTGATTGGAACAACTCATGTCATGTGAACCAATCTGAACCTATCACCGTGAGTGAGGAGACAGGATTGCACTATGGGCTAAGACAATTAGAGTCTAGTTCTAAAGCTAGAGCTCATGCCAATTATCCAGATTAGTGGCTCCTCTATTGTAAAGGAGGGATGGAATTGATTCTGGAGAAGCAACAATAATGTCCACTACAGACAAAGTCACATTTAAACAGAGGCTGTACCTGCCTAACAATCATTTAGATAGTATTAACCAGAAAAGTCTATTCCTTCATTCAAATAACAGATCTATGTAATCAAGGATGCAGGATGAAAGATATTTTTTGCTTATATGGTCAACCAATCATTTTAAAAAAGTTATTAAAGCATTGAATCATTATTTCACTATTTTAACAAGACACCTTGAGAGAGTGGGCATCCAAATATCAGTTAAATTTTATATGAGTGTGTATTCAGACTGTGTTTATATAGGTTTATCATTTTTCAAGAACTTTACTGGCAGTTTTAAAAATCAATTAATTAAAGCAACAAGTAAACTTACTCTTTTTAACAGGATTAATCAATAACCAAGTACTGATACCATCACTTTTTCTCTGCACAATGTAAATTCAACCAACTGCAAAGTTGAGGAGTGCTGGGGAGTAGGCAAATAGTTTCTTTCTTCTGCAAGTTGACATATAACAGATTTATTACTACTTTCTCCTCCACCCATAAATCTACTCATTATTTTATCAGATCAACTGGTTGTTTTGGCACCGTAAAGCCACAATATATATTCAAGCTGTTCGACCAGTAAATGAACTACAATATTATGGAAGCATTTTTCATATGCAAATGAAGTGCACCAAACAGAAAACCAACAGCAGTTTCCTCTAAAATTTGAAAATCAACTCTTAAAATTGATCTTCTTTAACCATCTGGTCATAGTGCTAAATGACTTAGTAGAAAAACTGTCTCACATTTTTATTGGCTTGAGAGAGGGTAAATGTTTGTTTTTAATATGTTCTATTAACTTTGTATTCAAAGGAACCAATAGAGAGCCACTGATATTAGTATACCTACTACAGAAAGCTCAGATAACTACTATGTATGTAGACTATTTTTGATCTAGAATTGTTCTTTGCCACATACTCCCACTTAAATGTTTCACTGTTATTCTCTTCCAGTCACATGGTTATTTTTTAAAAAGGGTTTTATACATACAAAAAGATCTTTTCATTTCTTTATTCTTTTGATTTATCTTCTTATCCTGATTCATGGTTATTCCCCTTCTATATTTTAATTATATTGTGTCATTCTCTACCTGATTTTCCTTAGCTAATTTAGAGCAAAGGACCATGCAAATCCACTAAGTCACTTTTATTTTTAAAATACAATATAAACCTTATTTCTTCTGTGATTTCTAGATCAGTATATTTTTAAATAATTGAATATTCTTTACAAATTCACAAAAAGAAATTTTGTTCCTCTATTTCTCTCAAGATTTAGTCCTCAGGGATAGCTTGATACTTCCTGGAACAGAAAAAAGATTGCAAGCCATTTTATTTATAGAAAAAGGAAGTATGTTAACTGAGCAACTATAAGAAGAACTATTCAAATGTAAGATTTTAGAAATTTCAAAACCCCATATTTATCTTTCTCTCTGATCTAAATGTAGTTCTATTCCAAATTATAGTCTTTTTAAATGCAAAGTTAATTTCCTAAATCAACATAACATTCTATAGTAGAAAAGATTAGAAACAGGCCCTCAAGAAGACAATTTTCACAATCAAAGCTATTTCCTTTAGCTATTTGCTCTCCTTTCTCCAAATATCCATGATGCAACTGCAATACAAGCTGTCTTGAAACAAAAATATATTGATTCCCAGTGACCTCTGGCAAACATTAATACCTTTTCTTACTTGTATAACTTAATTTTTAACCAGCAAGAGAAGGAAGGAAGGAAGGAAGGAAGGAAAGAAGGGAGAGAGAGGGGGGAGAGGAGAGGAGGGGAGAGAAGAGGAGAGGAGAGGAGAGAAGAGAAAAGAAAAAAAAAGTAAAGAAAAGAAAAGAAAAAAGAGAAGAAAAGAAAAGCCACTGTTTTGCAAGGATACCTTTGTCTTATACTCCTGGGGAGACATGCCAAGTAATTTAGTAATTATATGACCAAAGGGGTTTTCATGCTTTTTGCTCTACTAAAATAACTAAGTAACCCAAAGGCAAATGGTCTCAGAGAAGGCAAAGCTAATGGTTCTGCTATTATGAGCTCACTTTTGCAGCTGGTCACAGTGAGGAAAGGATGCTGGCCATCCATATTCTGCACAAATCCCATCCAATCTCCATTGCACCTCAGGGGGACACCACCCCCACTCCAGCACTGCAATGACATCACACTGACTTGTTTTCAGATCCCAAACTCTACTCCAGTCTCTTCTCATAACCTGTTGTGTTGTTTTCCTCCATATGTAGAAAGGAGAAATTTACAGCACCAGTCTCAGGATTGGTATGAAGATTCAGTGAGATAATATATCAAAAATGTAAGACAAATAGATTTTTCTTAAAAATAAATATCCAATCTAACCCTCTTTAAAAGATCTAGAATAAGATTTTTTTTAATACACCTTTATTGGAGTAAAATTTCTTCACTTGCTGTATTAGTTTCTGTTGTACAACAAAGTGAGTCAGCCATATGCATACATATACCCCCATATCCCCTCCCTCTTGAGCCTCCCTCCCACCCTCCCTATCCCACCTCTCTTCACATGTCAATCACAAGGTCATTCAAAGATTCTGACTCATTACAACCAACATTATCTGCCTTTTTCCAACAGCAAAGGTACACCGCCAGCATCAAAAAAATGGTGCAATAATTTGATACAGAGAAAGCTGGTTCCCTCATATTTTTCCTCAAAAAAACCACAACTGAATATTATAATAACAAACATCTATAAAGTGCTTACTATTTGCCATACACACATTAGTCATTCAATCTTTAAAACCCTAGTACTGTATTATTTATTATACCCATTTTAGAGATGAGAAAATTGAGTAACCGAGAACTTAATTTTTCCAAGGGCACCAAGCAAAAGAATGGTAGAGCTGTGCTCTGAACCAAGTAGCATCTATGCTTTTTAACTTTAACTACTATATACTGTCTTCCTATGGATGAGATTCTATAATTGGGCCATTCTGTCATTAATGCCTAGCATTTGGTTCCTACTGGATGTGAACCAGTTCTTTCCTAGGAGACGTCTGCGATGCCCCTCTTGATATGGCAAGTTGCAATTTCCTATCCAGAGGGAAAATAGTACATTTACAACACAGTTGTTTAGCTCTAGCCTCTAGTAATTTGGCCTTGAGAAGCAGGACGAAGGGCCTTGAAAACAAACATCTTTGATGATTTAAACTATCTTTATGATTATTAATAAAAATCATCCAGAATGCATTCATTTTCCTCTTGTACTCACAATTAAGTATGAGAATTGTTGCAAATTTGCAGAAACTTGAAGCATCTTACACAGAAACTTCTGGAAATGATACAAACCTAACATTTCACTGCCATGTAATTAATCAGTATCACCAGGTGATGAGAACTAGTATGATGGATCTTGGGCTCGATTATGATGGGTTTTTTTTTTTTTTTTTTTTTTTTTTTTTTTGTTTTTGGGGCCCGCGGGCCTCTCACTGTTTTTTTTTTTTTTTTTGCCGTACGCGGGCCTCTCACTGTTGTGGCCTCTCCC
>NW_006793646.1:884432-895282 GCF_000442215.2 Lipotes vexillifer | reverse complement strand
CTCACAGCCGCGGCCTCTCCCGCCGCGGAGCACAGGCTCCGGACGCGCAGGCCCAGCGGCCACGGCTCACGGGCCCAGCCGCTCCGTGGCACGTGGGATCCTCCCAGACCGGGGCACGAACCCGCATCCCCTGCATCGGCAGGCGGACTCCCAACCACTGCGCCACCAGGGAAGCCCTATGATGGGTTTTGAATGGCAATTTATTCCCTGAAATAAAACTTCCTTCATCACCTACATTTGATAATCTAGGTTTTATGGTGCTTATGGTGTATCCTTCAGTAGCTCAAAAAAAACCCTTTTATGATAGGTGCTGTGATGCACCCGCTCCAGAACTGAGACACGTTCTAGCTGCTGCAATTACTGATTGCTCAGAGTTTTCAGCTGAGCCTCTCCAGGCATTGCTTGGGTATAAAAAGAGTCACTTCACCCAAATTTCTGCCCCCTCTTCTGGGTCAGCCCACGTCCAATGATGGTTGGTATTTGGATCTAAGGCCCTGGCCCCTTTGCCTCTATTCGGGACACTCTGGAACCTTCTCAGCTCCTCCACATCCCATGGGATCAACTGAGGCCTTTGTTGGAACTACATTCAAGTTCAACTTCACTGTCTGCCCAATCCTACTTCCTTCATTCTCCCAGAGCTACTGATCCCAAGAGCACTCCCCAATAAACCTCCTGCCACAAACCTCTGCTTCAGAATCTGTTTTCTGGGAACGTGACCTGCAAGAGTTGTTTAACAAAATTAGTCTCCATATCATCTGGGGCACATATTTCCTGCCTTCTGCAGACCACACTGGCCTCCTTTGCTTTCCCATGATGAACAATATTTGTATTCTGTGATAAACTGGCGGTGTCTCTGGCAAGCACATTTTCTCAGGTCAATATAATTATGAAAATTTCTTCAGTCAAGCACTGTCATTGAAGGACTTTATTATAAACTCAACACAAGAGTCAATCCCATAACATCATCTAAGAAATCCCTAAAATTTCATGTTGAAAAAAGTAGTACAGTCTGCAAAATAAACAGCAATAACTTTACTGGACTATTGGCTCAACCTGTGAAATTCAAATCTCTTAAGAGTGGCCAATAATTCAATGGAAAATTATGATTTCAATGATCATAAAAACTCATAAACCACTGATCTCAGGTAAAATAGGGAGAATATTCTGCTAGAATATGTTGATTTCCCTCCATTTCTTCAGGAGTATACATGCATCTCTTCAGAGCTCTCCATTTTGTTTGCTCAAGATTAAGACATTTTCGGGCTTCCCTGGTGGTGCAGTGGTTGAGGGTCCGCCCGCTGATGCGGGGGACGCGGGTTCGTGCCCCGGTCTGGGAAGATCCCATATGCTGCGAAGCGGCTGGGCCCGTGAGCCATGGCCGCTGAGCCTGAGGGAGGGGCCTCAGCAATGAGAGGCTCGCGGGCCACCAAAAAAAAAAAAAAAAAAAAAAAAAGATTAAGACATTTTCATTCTAATAAATGGAGAGAGATGACATCAAAGCAAGGTGTGCTCCACAGCCCAGAGCTTTGTTCAATTACCAACCAATACCAGAGTGTCTTCTTTATATACACTGAACTTGTGCAGCTTTTTTTCTCAACAGAAACAGATTTTTATAACCAGAAAAAAAAAGTTCTGTTGGACAACAGCTTCAAAACAGGCACACACACACACACACACACACACACACACACACACACACACACACACAAGAAATATCATCTAACAACAAAACCTTTTGTTTTTACAAAACTAGTCTTAGAGCACCCTAATGGCAACTATGAGACCTTAGATGGACTTATGCATTTGGGGCCTACGTGAACCTAAACAATCTTCCAAAGAATCTAAAATCTGAACCTAAGACTAAGATTAATAAATTATTATTGTATTCACCAGCCAAGCTTCCTAGAATCTGTAACTTTTCACTTGCTGATTATTTTTTATTTATTTAACATTATATTTAGAGATATCTTTATGTGATCTCTGTATTTCTTTAGAGTTTTATCTCTGGTTCAAAAAAGAGAAGATATTTAAACCCAAATTTGTACTGATTTGCTCTTGCTTTACTTACAGCCAACTGTATTTTCCAAAGATGGCTGTAGCAATATCTCCCATCTTTCTTGCTTTTCTTACAATATGATCATGGCATCTCTCACATGAAGCTGTAGTGTCTTTCTTTGAAACAGCTGTATCCTTGTGACTGCCTTATCCAAGAGTAGGAAAGAAGTGACACAATGTGAATTTCAAGGCTAGATCATAAATTGCACGTACTTCAGCCTTGGTCTCTTGGGGTTTGCTCTTGAAACCCAGCTGCCACGCTATAAGGAAGCCCAAGCAACCTGAGCAAGGGCATCCCTTCATCAGGGAAAATTCTTTCTGAAGGCCAAACCTGGGTTAGGATCTGCCTTATATACTTTCATAGTACTGTGTATTTTCCCCATAGATCCATTAAAACAATAGTAATTAATTATTTGAATATTTATTCATTTCAGCCAACTTCTTCCACTAGAATTTAATTTCAGGAAGACTGCAACTGAGTCTGTCTTATCCTTATCTCCCTTATGTCTAGAATGCCTGCAGTGTAACAGACAGTCAACACATGTTGACTGAATTTGAAAAGGAATAAAACTGCCAAGCAATTGGCAATACCTCACACATCTGGTACTTGTGACCTTAAGGATAAGGTACAGTTCTTTCAAAGGATCTGAAAGCTTACAAAGGCACCATGACTATGGAGATATTTATATGTATTGCATGTTTTCCCAGATCACAGTTATCTGGCTCCACACCCCTCATTTTCGGCAGAAGCACCTTCCCTTTGCAGCCCTCTCACAAGGCTTGGAGTCCCCATCACGATGTTTGAGACGTGCCTGTGGAACAGATCCTCTCATTTACCCAGAGATGCCTCCATATTTGTCCTTTCTTGCTCAAAACCACTACAGTAATACAGTCATAGGTGCAAGTTAGTCATAGGCGTTGATGCTACTAACATTTTGAACTGGATAATTATTTGTTTTGGAGGGGAGGTGGGGACTGTCCTGAGTATTGTGGGATGTATAGCAATATCCCTGGCCTCCACCCACCAGACAGCACCCTCCACCCTCCCACCACATCCCCCCAAACTGTGTTAACTAAAAAATGTCTCTTGGGCTTCCCAGGTGGCGCAGTGGTTGAGAGTCCGCCTGCCGATGCAGGGGACATGGGTTCGTGCCCCGGTCCGGGAAGATCCCACATGTCGCAGAGAGGCTGGGCCCGTGAGCCACGGCCGCTGAGCCTGCGCGTCCGGAGCCTGTGCTCCGCAACGGGAGAGGCCACAACAGTGAGAGGCCCGCGTACCACAAAAAAAAAGAAAAAAAAAAAATGTCTCTGGACATTGCCAGATGTCCCTGGCAGGAAAAAATTGCCACTAGTTGACAATCACTGGTCACAGAGAAAACACAGAAAAGCTGCCAGGCAGCCGTCAAGCCTCTGTCTAAGGAGCACAGCGCTGTCCATGTGGACACCAAGGGTGTCAGTGCCCACACAGTGTGGCTCGTGGCCTTCCCAGCTTCCCCTTCCAGCCAAGTCCAGGCAGGTCTGGCCTGATGCTACATGGCTTCACTTTGTTCTATGCTGGGTCCATGTGCCTACTGACCCTCAATAGCCAAGTACTTTTCACCCTCCTCTAAGGCTATACTCTGCAATAAAAGCCTCAAAGCAATGCTTTTGTGCATTAAATATCTTTTGGAGGTTTTAGACAGTTCTTTTATATATATTCTTTTTTATTGTAATCCCTCTTCATAGGGTCTGGGATGAGGCCAACTGGCCCATCCAGCGTACAAGTGATAGACACATGCTACTCTTAGGATACCCACTACCCACCAAAGCCTCCTTCAGGACTCAAGATATACCCAAATATATAGGAATCCGAGGGTGAGCATGGCCTAGATTCAGCCTGAGATGTTTACTATAATCATGTATGAAACAAGTAGTGCTCATAGCAGGACAGAGCGATAAATAACTATATTGAGCTTCTGTTCACATTTCTATTCCCAAATCTTGCTGGAAACATTGGTTAAAAAACATTAGCTAACATTTCTCATAGGGATACCAGGCAAGTAAGTGTCATGAAATGAGTGTCTCTCCACATTCCTTAAAGTAGCCCAGGCTTCTCCAACGGTCATAATCCAAATGGCATTCCCTCAAAGTCAGTTCCACATTTCAACGCAGTAAAATTGATGTTGTTTCCCAAGCCCCAGGTAGTAGAGATTCAATAGCTCACACGCCTTTCTGCTTTCCTGCTGGTCTGTTTATAGAGTAGGCAGCCTGCTTACAAATTATTGAAACAGAAAAGCCAGATAATGATGTGTTTTGAGAACAGCCTCAGAAACATTGCCTGTGCTCACTCCCTCTTGTGTTTGAGGGATGCCTATATCATCTAGTTGTGACAGTTCTGGTTTAATGGGGGTGATGCAGTTAAGGCCCAGCCCTCACATAGCTTTACTTAAAAAATAGGGATTCCTGTGCAGAAGACAGATACTCCCAGGAAACATGTGGTGGCCACTGTCTGATTTTAAAGCCCATGATTGCAAATAGCCTCACCTAGGATTCAAAAGTTAGAATGAGGAGAATCTGTCTTCCTTCTCAGTATTGCTCTGGAGATGAATTTAAGGATGTCTTCCAAAGACTAATTGAATCACCACCCCTTGCTTCAGTTGCTCTGTGGAATGTTTTAAAATTATTTTATGTTGTTTAAAAGTTCAGATAACTCTTTACCTTCTGTGCAGTGATTTGACATTGGAAATCATTTTTCGGCAACAAGAACATTGAGAGTGAGATTTGAGGTTATTTTCCACCACGGCAAGATAAGTATATGTGTCGCTCTTACTGCATCCATGAAGAGGAAGGCTCTAGAATCTCAAATAAGACATGAATATACAGGTTATTTATGAGTAAACAGAACTCATCATTTACACAGATGCCAATGACTCTGACCTGCCTACCCTGTATAATAGGGAACCTGTTGGTGACACATTTGGGATGCAGAGCATGTGCTCTGGAGGATGATACAGCTGAGCAGAGCAAAGCCCCAAATAAGGAGAGCACCCTATTCCTTCCCAAAGGGGACAAGTGAATGAGGAGTCACAGGTCACCAGCCAATAGTGTTTAACAATTACCTGTATCATAAACAGTATTGGGCTCATCTACCTCAAGCAAGAAAAAAATGTTCTTTCACCTTAAACAATTACTTCTATCAGCCAGTTAAAGTCCCAATCCAATGGAAAACGATTTCAGGCAATTGTGTTCTTTGACTCGTAAGAAGAAAAAAAAATAGACTATTAAAAATAAAACTTCATGAGAGACCATGACCTTAGCATGATTTTGAAGGGAAAACAAAACCATGAAATATCAAAATTCCATAGCCAATCTGCAAAGCAGATTCCAAGTCAGCTCAACTAAAGCTTTCATTTGGGGTGAAGCTGAGCAGCTTCTCTGTCTTTATTAGACTTTCCACGTGCTTGACAGTGGATATCAGTTTTTGCTTCAAAACTCTCTTGGGCAAGAATTGCTGAAATTTTTCCACGTAGACTCTTTCCTGAGAACAAATGCAGGTAAGCGTCATTAGGAATAAAAGGGAAAGAAGATGTAATGCAGAAGCCATGGTATTTGAAATTACTAACCATGCTTGGGGTAGCATTTGGGATAGATTTCTGAGCTCTTCTGCTTCTATTTATATTGTCAGCTAACTGCAGGAAAGTCAATGTGGTGGAACAAATGAAGTAAAAATGGCAGAGAGAGGAAATTAAATAAGCATATTCTGAGATACTCTCAGGAACAACAGAAGCTGTGCCAAGTAACAAGCATAAACACAATGTTAAGCTGAATGCAGCTAAAACTGTCAAAATTTTTTAATATTTATTTACGTGTCCAATTTTACCATTGCTGTGACCGCTGTCGGAATGTCTTTGTTGCTACATTGGAAATATCTAGCCTGTCAACAGAAAATTGATATGCAAGAGAATAAAATGTGTTCAAATTTTAGTGTTCAGATGTGTCCATTCTAGTTCATATTGTGCAGTCTCAGGAGGACGTTAGTATCTGGACTGCGATTTGGCTACAGCGTAGTAGTGCTCTGTCCAGATCCTCTTTTGAGGGTGGCCCACCCAACTCCCAGTGGCTGAGGGCTCACAGCTGCATCCCACACTGGGAATTGCCTCTGTCACAGGAACTGCTTTGCCCGAGGTCACATCTCCTGGAGAAGGTGGTCCCACAGCTAATGATGAGCTGCTATGGGGATTGAAGGCCAAGCTCCCTTTCCTCTATTTAGGAGAACCTGAAGGACCATCCCAGCTCTAAAATTCCCCTTGGGATTAGCTGAAGCCTCCCTTGAAAGTGTATTGGAGGTCAGCTTCTTGCTCTTCTCAATCTTATCACCCTGACTTCCTTACCAGTGTATTTCCCAAGAACACTCCCCAACAAACCTTCTAGTGTGTCTGCAGCTCCTTGTCTTAAACTTAAACAAGGAACGTAGTTTAAGTGGGTTGATGCCAGGAGTGGCTCCAGGAAGAAGACACTAAATGGGGATTTGGGAGCTGGATCACCTGCCAGCTGGCTGGCAATGAGGTCAATAGGTAGCGGAAGGTAGTAAATAGGATCTTGCATGCTATAGCAGTGCAACTGTTCAAACTTTCACTCGTACAGTGGATGTGATAGCACTGGAAGGCAAAGCACTAGCCAATGCAGTGTATCTAGTGTTTGAGAGAGAGGAGGAAAAAGGCAACTATAAGAATAGAATTGGGTGGCTGTTGAGGTCCATTGATTCATAAAAAGAAGCAGTGACTAACTAAGGGTGATTTGAGCACCGATTCAAAGCAGAAGTGAATGTACCTATGGCCCTGCAGGAGCTGGTTAAAACATACGACCAGAAACTTGGAAAGTACAGCTGTGAATATGGATTCTAAAAGAATGTTGGATCAAGGGGTAAAGGAGAGGGATGTGAAGTTCGATTAGGAGAAGTTTATTAATCCTCTTTCAGAATACAGATTTAACGATCTGGCAAGGACCCTGGAAAACAATGCTTCTACACAGCTAGGCTGGCTCTTGGAAACCTAGACAAAGCAATAGCCAACACTCGGTGAAGTAGAAATGCCAGAATCGATATAGCAGTGGGTAGTATAAGGAATCAAAGTACTCAGAAAGGTGGGCATGGTAAAGTAGATATACTACATAAAGCCTACTATTTTCGGCAAGTAGGCACACAGAAGACTCCCTTTGCTGATGCAGTAAGAATGCACTGGTGAGAAAGTTTTCAGCATTACCGGGAAGCTCAGTAGCGGCCATATTCTGAAGAGTAGTCCCAGGATTGGCAACCTAATTTGCAGGGCCTGGGGCAAAATGAAAATGTGGAGTCCCTTGCTTAAAAAGAATTTCAAGCCTGCAATAGCAGAGCATTAAACAAAGTGTGGGACCCTTCCAAGTGTAGGGCTATGTGCAACTGCACAGGACACACGTTCGCAAAGCCGGTCATGAATAAGGTTAATGGGAAAACTTGTTCTTAACAGAACCGGGCTCCCTCATGGCAACGGAGATGACAGAATCCTGAAATAACAGAGACCAAGTGGCAGCACCTAATCCTGGAAAGCAAGTGAGCACAATTATCACAATAAGAAGCAAGGTTGGAATAACAGCCGGGAAGCCTGACTCTCAGAGAACAATGGAAATGTTCCTAAAGGCAAAATGGGTAGCAGATGAGAGTCGTTCTGAACTTACATAATCAAGATGATCAGGAAGCTGAGAGCAGCCACCTCAATAAAAACTGGGTATCTCTTGCTCAATTTCCAGACATGAGCCTGTTCTCAGACCCTACAACCCACTGACTATAGAAAGACCAGTTACCCTTTGAAGAAAGAGTCTGAAACACCATAGTAAGTATATTCAGTAGTAAGTTCCCAAGTCCTTCTTCCAAGGGGCTAATGCCATTTACTTAAGTAACCGTGAATTGAGGACAAAGGAATGCCCAGACCTTTCAAGAATTGAAAGATTCTAAATTGGATTGATACCCAGGGATCCAAAGCATCACCACGGTCCCCTTGTTGGGGCATATAAAGACCAGTAATGAATGAAGTCCTAGCCTAGGTCCCTCTCATAGTTCATTCACTCTGTCCGTGAACCCATCCAGTGGTCATTTCTACCAGACTCCAAATATATCACATTGGTTCCTTAATATGTGGTGTAAGCTATCACTGTAGAGAAGGCCAAGTGAAAGGTCTGAAACTCCTCCCTCCTTGACCAAGATAGCAAATCAAAACAAAAGCACAGTGGTGGGGAGGCACTGCCACCTTCACAGTTTAAAGAAGGCAGGGATAGGGGCTTCCCTGGTGGCGCAGTGGTTGAGAGTCCGCCTGCCGATGCAGGCGACATGAGTTCGTGCCCCGATCCAGGAGGATCCCACATGCCGCGGAGTGGCTGGGCCCATGAGCCATGGCCGCTGATCCTACGCATCCGGAGCCTGTGCTCCACGACAGAGGCCACAACAGTGAGAGGCCCGCGTACTGCAAAAAAAAAAAAAAGAAGGCAGGGATGGTGGTCTCCGTGAGTTCTTAATTTAATCACTAGTCAGGCTTCTCAAACACCAAATTAATTATGGTGGAGGATAACAAGCTGCTACCGAATTAAACAAGCATGAGCCCAATGGCAGCTGCTGTGCTAGATAGGATACCTTTGCTATCACAGGTTAACACACAGGGTATGCTACGTTTCATCTGACAATTTTGCATTCTTTTCTCTCCCTAACACGAAGAGGATTAGAAGCATTTTGTATTCACACAGAACAGAAAATGGTATACATCTATGGTAGACATCTAATAATAATATACATACTCTCACTCTTGTTATAATGTGGTCCGAAGAGGCCTGGACTGTCTTTTTTCACAACATCACATTGGTCCACTATATAAATGACATTATATTAATCAAATCAGATGAACAGGAAGTGGCACATACAGTGGAGCCCTTGGTTAAGACACATGTGACAGAGTATAGAACATAAATCCTATGGCAGTCTCAGGAGGCCACCACATCAATGATGTGTCCAGGAGTCCAGGAGCCGGGGGTTTGCCAGAACATCACTTCTGAAGTTAAGGGTAAATTATTGCTCATTGAACCTCCTAAGACAGAGGCATATTTCCTTATAAATGTTTTCAGGTTCTAGAGGCAGCACATTTCCTCATTTGGGAATACTATTTTGATCTATTTGGCAGCTGACAAGGAAGGCTGGTAGCTTTTAGAGAAGCCAAGAGCAGGTCCAGTCTGTGATCATTCAGCCCTGTCTCTTGGGTCATATAACCTGGCAGACCCTATGGTCCCAGAGGCCTGTGTGGTGGAAAAGGAACCATGTGGAGTTTATGACTGTTTCAAATAGCAGAATCACAATGCAGGCCCACAGCGTTCTAGAGCAAGCCATACCATCTCCAGTAAAAACTATACACCATTCCAAAAGCAGCTTCTAGCATTGCCCTTTTATTATCTGACTGTGGGACCCCAAGTGATCATGTGGCTGGAGCATCAAGACCTGGGTTCTGTCACATCCACTAAGGTAAAAGGTTGGGCAGGGGGAATTCCCTGGTGGTCCAGTGGTTAGGAATCCACGTTTTCACTGCCGAGGGTGTGGGTTCTATCCCTGGTCGGGGAACTAAGACTCTGCAAGTCAAGCAATGCGGCCAAAAAAAAAAAATTTTTTTATAAAAAAATATTTTTTGAATTATAAAAAAATAAAGGTTGAGCAGGTCCAGCAGTCCACTGTAAAATGGATTAGATGCACACTCAGCCAGCAAACACAAGCAAGCTGCCTAATCAAGTGACCTAGACTATTATGTAATCCACAATTGTCACGTCATCACCTCTCCCTCAGTTCACACCTTTGGCCACATGGAAGGGTCCTTTATGACCAGCTGACAGAGGAGGAAAAACGCCAAGCTTGTTTCTCGGATGGGTTAACTCAGTAAGCAGGTGCCAGGCTTAACACTATTTCATGTGATCTCACTCAATCCTCATGAGTTGAAAAAACGCTTCATTAGGTCAGAAAGTTTGTCTGTCTTGTTCACCATTTAATCACCAGGACCCAGTATAGTGTCTATATGGTAAGTATTCTTTCAACAAATATTTATTGATCCTATAGTATATGCCTAGGGCTACTGCAATAAACACAACAGAATTTACTAAGTTATCACAGACTCAATAACTATTTGTTGAAGAATGAAAGAATATAACCTTTTATCATCTGGGGTCCCATCAGGAATCAGAATCCAATTCAAATGGCTAAAAAGTCTTTCTCATGATATGGTCAGAGACCAGAAATAGCGAGAAGACGTTACCACCCTTAGGCCTCAAGACACGAGAGGTGAGGATGGTATGAGAGGGTTAGATTTGGAAATACGAAGCCAGGACCGTCGGCAGAACAGTAGCCAAGGGACTCAGCTATTGCATAAAATATGGCTGACAGCAGGATGAGAGCCAGGAAGAGACAGCCCACCTCTCTCTTCCTTCACCCTCTGATCTCCACTGGTGCCTCTCTTTGGCAACAAATGGAAGCCAACCAACTGGTATGGAAACCCTGATAATGTGGTCTGCAGGCATCTCCTTCCCAAAGAATTGACCGATGCAGAGAAGACGAAACAATGGATGTGGGAGTGGGGGAAGAGGACAGATGGAGAAAAGAGAATAAGCACTTTGGGAAAGGTATCCTTTTCTCCATTTTAACAGATGAGAAAACTGAAGCTATCCCTGATCACACAAGTAAAATTGCAGAGACACTATTCAAACCCAGGGCAAATGATTCCAGAGTCATCACTTTTTTTTTTTTTTTTTTTTTTTTT
>NW_006793646.1:880274-883863 GCF_000442215.2 Lipotes vexillifer | reverse complement strand
CCCGCGTCTCCTGCATCGGCAGGCGGACTCTCAAGCACTGCGCCACCAGGGAAGCCCCAGAGTCATCACTTTTAACCAGTACCTTATTTTGACTCTAGACATTCTGATTTCTGGAGAACCAGAAATTGCATAGATTGCATAAATTATATTTTATATCCCACAAGCACCTGCAAATTAGTCTCAGTAAATGTTAGCTGATAAGGTGACAATACCCTAATAACATACCTGGAAATTTGATCATAGCAAGTCTTGTAATGAACAACTCATTTCAAAGGGGAGTATGCACCAGGTCTGAGGATTGCTGACCCTCACAAAGGACAGCATTTGCAATATTGGCCCTACTGATAAGCTGGTGTGAAATAACAATGGAAAGTATCATACTTCCTACCACTCCTCTGTGCATCTGGGCTTTATGCTCCTTGGCAGGGGGACATGAAGACTTCCCAGCAGATATGCATCATGGTGTTTTTTTTTGTTTGTTTGTTTGTTTTTTGCGTTACGTGGGCCTCTCACTGTTGTGGCCTCTCCCACTGTGGAGCACAGGCTCCGGACACGCAGTCTCAGTGGCCATGGCTCACGGGCCCAGCCGCTCCGCGACATGTGGGATCTTCCCGGACCGGGGCACAAACCCATGTCCCCTGCATTGGCAGGCGGACTCTCAACCACTGCGCCACCAGGGAAGCCCCTCATGGTGGTTTTACGTGAATCCATTTCCAGATGCTCAACTTCCACATGTATCCTTTCTACAATAAATTTGCCCAATAATGTGCCTGCCGGCTGCTAGTTTTCCTTCTCTGCCTCTCATCTCAAAATCACTGTTCTCTCACTTTACAAAAGAAAGGCATACCTCTCACTCATCCTGAGACCTACCATGATATCTTGCCCCGAAGCTTACTAGCCAACCTGACACCAAGCAAAAGAACACTGGGAGACCATATTGCTCTTGAAGGTCAGTCTTTAAAGTACAAATTATGAAATACTCATGGCAAAGCTTCCTGCATTAGCTAGCTAGCTAACTAGTTTTTTGAGTATCGAATTATTTATTTAATCATCCTACAATTTGTATTCTAAAATGAGATGGCTGTCACCAGGTTGCATGTTAACAAATGTATTTGAATGAAAAAAATAAACTCAGACTTTTCTAATGAAAACTAAGTCTGACTTGGCTGAATGACTTGACAATAAGAACTGGCTTTGCTAATTAGATGATGTGGCAGCAGGTACCATAAGCCGGATAAGCTAAATCTACAGGTCCACAGTTCTGATTAAAATACATTAAAAACCCTTATGCAGGGCTTCCCTGGTGGCGCAGTGCTTGAGAGTCCGCCTGCCGATGCAGGAGACGCGGGTTCGTGCCCCGTTTCGGGAGGATCCCACATGCCGCGGAGCGGCTGGGCCCGTGAGCCATGGCCGCTGAGCCTGCGCGTCCGGAGCCTGTGCTCCGCAAATGGGAGAGGCCACAACAGTGAGAGGCCCGCATAACGCAAGGAAAAAAAAAAAAAAAACAAAAAAAAAAACCCTTATGCAACATACAATATGTTAGAAACTACATCCTTTGTAACTAAACTTATGACATGTGGACTTAAAAATATGGGGGGGTACACACCTTTTAAAAATTATTTTAGGAAGCACAAGAGCAAAACAGTTGGAGGATACTATCCTAGATCTTATAGTAGAACAAAATTTAAATCTAGAAGGGATATGGCTATTTGGTACAACTTTATTTATAGAGAAGCAAACAAACACAGAGAAATGAAACAACCTGCAACCAATCTGTGACAGAGATGAGATTAGATCCTGAGTCTCCTGGTCCCTAAAGAATAATTCCACTCGATACCCTTCTCTCCTAAGATTCTGCCCTCTATCCCACCCACACCGAGCCATGAAGGAGTCCCACTCGTGCAGAAAGCAGACATTAGTTAAATAAATGAACAATTCTCTTCAGAATAGAAGTGCCAAAGTAGGCAGAATCTGCTTGATTGCTTATCCTTAATGGCCTTTAACTGTGACACCAGTGGGAAGAAGTGGGATGTGCAATCCTTGGAGTCTGAAGTATTTGCATGAGTCACAAAAATATCTTGATGGGCCACGGGTTATTTCACAGTCCTGGGCCAGCCACTGAACTGGAAGATCAATTTCCCCCAGCCTCACACAGTGATCACATCTGTCTTCTGAAATGTGTTCCTTGAGCTCACCCAGCTTCTCTTACTCCACTGCCAGACTTCAGGCTGACACCTGGCTGCTTCTCGAAGTGTCTCTCTTTCAGATTTAATTAGCATGATGCTCTAGGGGAGCCCCTCACAGAGGTACAACAGCCTGTGTCCCTAAGCACGTTTGGTCATGATTTTGCCTCACAGGAGATGAAATTACATCCCCCGTTGATTCAGTCATAACTTCCCTATGACATAGTTCATGTTCTCTGGTTTATTTTCCTGGTTTGGGTTTTTTGTTCTGTTTTCTTGCTATGCCAGAGAATTTCTATTTTTCTGTTCAGCTTAACTGAAGATGTTTACCTGCTTTAAGCTCAGAGGAATGAGGGCATATAAATTATCTCTGAAGGCAGGCAAGGGAAGGCATTTGGGTTTGTAAGAGTCCACTGGCTTTCATTTGCAATGACTAACAATGCTAACTAGACTAAAATCCAAAAACTATATATTAATAGTGAAGGAATCGTCCATATTAACTGGGCAAACAATTACAGTGGAACATTTAATAAGCAAAGTATAAAGGCCAAGAGGCCTCACAATAAAAATCATTGAAAGAAGTTCAGTGACCATTGATTTTGAATGGATGGCATTAATTTATGAGCAATCGATACTCTTTTAATTGGAATTTTGCTGTCTTTGGGTACATACAGAGCAAAGTCTATTAAAGCAAATGATAAGCCCTCTTTGTTTTAGAGCTTACGGCAGGGAATTGGAGATGAGATTTTGGATTAGGACATTTGTAACACTCACTAGTACCACTGAGCTATGAAATAAAATCAAAGAAGCAGCTCTATTTACACCAGAGACCCTGAATCTAAAGAAGTATTCTCTCTCCTTCTGTGTATACAAATACTGTCACCAATCACCCCCATCCTGCTTCCTTACTATCCACTATTTCAGAGAAAGCAAGGCCATGTACTTTAGAGAAGGATTTTTCTTTTTTCTTGCTAGGGAGGTTACATACTAGTAAAACCTACAGACAAGAGTGAGAGCTCCAGATTTCCTTCAGATGCCATTAGTTATCACTTATCACACATGTGACTTCTCTGAGCTTTGGTTGAATCACCTAAGAAATAAAGATAATACTATTTACTTCCTCGAGTGGTAAGGATTAAATGTTAGAAGCACTATACAATGTAAGTCAGTATGATGGCCTCTGCTAATGGACTCTTCTGGGTGAAGATTTCACTTGCTAGCCTTGAATGCTCACCCACTTTTCAAAACAAAACGTCCCCAAAATTCTAGGAGACCAGGTAGTTCCATGGACAGTACATCACGATCACATCCACATCACATTTTTCCTTGCCTTTCTACACCTTCAAACTTCATGTGATTCCACAGGCCATTTCCAGAAAAAGCCAAGTGCCCTCTGGCTTGACCCA
>NW_006793646.1:866265-880264 GCF_000442215.2 Lipotes vexillifer | reverse complement strand
GAACAATGCCAAACCCTCTTCCAATTTCAGACAATCGGAAGAACAGGAGGGATGCAGCCCTCAAAATGAAGGAGGGGGAGTGAGGGAAGATGCTAGAGGGGCTGGCTGTCCTGACTGGCCTGATTCTAAGCAAGTCAGTCCTGAGTGGACATTTTAAACATAATCTCTCCCCTTTCAGGACTCACATTCAATGGAAAAATGTGTGAGAGGAAAAGCCTCTTAGGATAAGTTGCAGCAAAATTCCAAAAGCCTTGAGATGTGGGAGAAAAGTGGCAGAAGATACGTGGAGCATGTTATACCCAAATGCATCATCTGTTCTGCCGGGCAAATTTCACGAGGAGACAAACCATGACGATTCTCCTCCCCTGTTTTTCAAAAAGTGCTTCCCTGGCAACCCCTCACTAAGCGGTGCAGTGTGCAGGTGTGCAGGTGTGCAGGTGTGCTCTTTGCTGGCCCCTCCCTCTCCATGAGGCTAATTTATTCAGATGGGTGGGGCAGGTGGAGAGTGAGGAAGTGAGAGAAGTTGGGGGCAGCGCATCTCCTCTGTCCCCCACGATGAGTCCCTGGCACATTTTTCCCTTATGCTCAGCTCTTGTCATGAATACATATTCCATCTTGTAAATGTTATTGAGGGGGTTAGATTATTTGCTTGGGGGGGGGGCATTTGTTTCATTTCTTTGATAGTAAGTAGGATAGCAAAACAATGCCAATTCACTATGGGGTGTTGACATATTCTACAAGCATCGCAGAAGAGCTGGCAACATAATGGGCATATCGTGCGCAGTAAGAGTTTTGTATATTTTAATTGTGATAGTGGAAGGGAATTAAAGAGGAAGGTTAAAAATAAACAAAAACTACATTAAAAGTGTTATTGAGGGAATTCCCTGGTGGTCCAGTGATCAGGACTCCGCGCTTTGACTGCCAAGGGCCCGGGTTCGATCCCAGGTCAGGGAATTAAGATCCCAGAAGCCGCAAGGCGAAGCCAGAAAAAAGAAAGAGTTGTTGAGATGACTCTATGGGATGTGGAGCGCGCACACACAGACACACACACAAAACTAAGTTTAGCGAATATTAGATCCCAATCTAAATGGGAAAGAATTTGTAAAAGAATAGATACATGGGGCTTCCCTGGTGGCGCAGTGGTTGAGAGTCCGCCTGCCGATGCAGGGGACACGGGTTCGTGACCCGGTCCGGGAAGATCCCACATGCCGCGGAGCGGCTGGGCCCGTGAGCCATGGCCGCTGAGCCTGCGCATCTGGAGCCTGTGCTCCGCAACGGGAGAGGCCACAACAGTGAGAGGCCCGCGTACCACAAAAAATAAATAAATAAAAAACTTAAGGCACACCTGAAACTAACACAACATTGTAAATAAACTGTACTCTAATATAAAATTAAAAAAAAAATTAAAAAAAAAAAAAAAGAATAGATACATGTATATGTATAACTGAATCACTCTGCTGTACACCTGATTAACATTGTTAATCAACTATACTCCAATATCAAATAAAAAGTAAAAAAAGGGACCCTATCCTGAAAATCTACCATATTAGCAGATGAAAAGGTAGTGCTCTGAGCTATTTTAATAAATATTTATGTAATATGGCTATCCCAGGTCAAAAGAGGTTAAGACAACAGAAGGTTTACCTTTAGGCATGGGGGCATGAAATACTACAGGCAGATGCTAATTCCATTTTCCTGTACATTTTGCCACAATACAAGAAGATCTACCTCTCCACTGACCTATGTGTTTCTATTTTAAGCTCTAAACTATCTCCACTGCCTTGACCCAGAGGTGATTTGGAAGTCAAACCAGAATATCCCACAGAAATGTATCAGCCCTTGAACTTTTTAAAGGGCTTGCTATTTGTGTCAAATGGTAACTCCTTTCTTAAAAGGACAAATGCTAGATTGATGTTGCTTTCCCGAGAAATTAAAATAAGTTATATCTTTGGTCCAAATCCCATTTCCTGTCCCCATTATGGCTCACTTAGTCAACAGACATTTATTTACTACTCCAGACCCAGATGGTGACATAGGAGGCTCCTGAATTTCCCTCCTCCCACAGATGCACCAAATGTACAGCTACACACACAAAGCAAATCCCTCTGAGAGATTCAGGCACTAGCCAAGTGACTGCTACACATCAGACAACTAAGAAAATACATCGAGGGACTTCCCTGGTGGCACAGTGGTTAAGAATACGCCTGCCAATGCAGGGGACACGGGTTCGAGCCCTGGTCCGGGAAGACCCCACAAGCCGCAGAGCAGCTAAGCCCGTGCGCCACAACTACTGAGCTTGCGCTCTAGAGCTCGCACACCACAACTACTGAGCCAACGTGCCACAGCTACTGAAGCCCGTGTGCCTAGAGCCTGTGCTCTGCAATAAGAGAAGCCACCTCAATGAGAAACCCGTGTACCACAACGAAGAGTAGTCCCTGCTTGCCACAACTAGAGAAAGCCTGCGCACAGCAACAAAGACCCAACACAGCCAAAAATAAATGAATAAATAAATTTAAAAAAAGAAAATACATCGAAACAGGTAGGCAAGGCTGAGACACACTCTTGCCATAAATTCACTTGGCACAGCAGCATACAATTGGGAGGGAATCCCAAACTCTCAGCTTCTCCTGAGGAGAAAAGGGTTTGGACCCCATAACTCGCTCCCCAACTTTTAAGCCTCCCACTGAGGGATGACACCCAAGTCCCCTACCTCTGATAGCCAGTGAGGTTTTGTTCAACCAAGTCCCACAGGACTGTAGCAAACCAAGAAAGAGTTGTTAACAGGACACAGGAGAACTCACCACAGTGCAGAGAACAGACAAAAAGGCCCGCCCCCCCGCCCGACCTTCCCCGAGAAGGGTTTGACTGCATACTTTACAAACCACTGCCTGAGAGTCTAGCTTCTAATTAGTAGGCATCTGGGTGATGACTGCGATCCTCCCCAGAGACTGAATGGGCTGGTGGGCACTTCCCCTCTCCCCGCTCCAGTTTGCCCCAACAATAAAACCAAGTGTCCAGTATCTCCCTGGAAGATGCTTGTCCACATACCTAGTGCTCTGAGTTTTATAGCAGCCACCTGAGGGCCTGGCCTCCAAACATCCCAGGTGATAGCCAACAGGACTCGCATGCACAAGTCACACAGGACTACAGCAAACAAGGAAGCAGCTCTTAAACAGGTGACGGAGTAACCAAGTACACACACACACACACACACACACACACACACACACACACACCCTGCAGCCGGACACCTGGACTCAGTGCAAAGGGAGCAGGCAAAAGTGCCCATAGCCCAGTTTCTTCCCGGAAGGAGACTGCTTACTTTCCCAGTTACTGCCTAAGGGTCCAGCCTCTAATGAGCCTGCACCATCAGGGAAACACAAATCACAGCCACAATAAGGTATCACCTCACACCTGTTAGGATCTCTGTTATCAAAAAGACAAGAATTAACAAGTGTTGGTAAGGGCTTGGAGAAAGTGGAACCCTTGAGCACTGCTGGTGGGAATGTAAATTGGTGCAGATACTGTAGAAAACAGCAAGGAGGTTTCTCAACAAATTAAAAAGAGAACTACCATATGATCCAGGAATCCCACTCCTGGGTATACAGGCAGATCTCGTTTCACTGCCCTTCTCTTTATTATGCTTCACAGATACTGTGTTTTTCACAAATTGAAGGTGTGTGGCAACCCTGCATCCAGCAAGTCTACTGGCGCTATTTTTCCAACAGCACTTGCTCACCTCGTGTCTCTGTGTCACATTTTGGTAATTCTTTTGATATTTCAAATTTTTTCGTTATTATTTTATTTGTTATACTGATCTGTGATCAGTGATCTTTGCTGTTACTACTACGACTTGCTGAAGGCTCAGATGATGGTTAGCATTTTTTAGTAATAAAGTATTTTTTAATTAAGGTATATACGTTTTTTTAGACACAATGCTATTGTACACTTAACAGACTACAGTACAGTGTAAACATAACTTTTAAATACAATGGGAAATGAAAACATTCATATGACTCTCTTTATTGTGATATTCACTTTACTTTGGAGGTCTAGAACCAAACCCACAATATTTTCAAGAAATTTCTGTACATGCAAAGGAAACAAAATCACTATCTCAAAGAGCTGGCTGTTTTCCCATGTTCACTGTGGCATTATTCACAAGAGCTAAGGTATGGAAACAACCTAAGCATCCTTTGACAGATGAATAGATAGAGAAAATGTGACAGATATAGACACAATGGAATACTATTTGACCTAAAAAAAGAAGGAAATCCTGCCATTTGTGACAACATGAATGAACCTAGAGGGCATTATGCTAAGTGAAATAAGCCAGACAGGGAAAGACAAATAATACATGTTGTCACTTGTATTTGTAATCTAAAAAAAAAAAAAAAGTTTAACTCATAGAAACAGAGAGTAGAATGGTCGTTGCCAGGGGCTGGAATGTTGGGGAAATAAGGAGAGGCTGGTAAAAGGCTATCAAACAGTTATATGGTAAGGTCTGAGTATATACAACATGGTGACTATCATTGATAATACTGTACTGTATAACTGAAATGAGCTAAGAGAATAAAACCTAGATATTTAAGTGTTCTAACACAGCAAAAAAGGTAAGAATGCAAGGTGATGGACGTGTTAATTAACTCGATGGTGGGAATCCTTTCACACTCTATATGTGTATGTTGCTTCCCAAATTTAGGAGCTTCCCCCTCCTCTCCACCAGTACACAGAGGGCAAGGAAAGACCAAAGAAAGAGGTAGACCGCTCGAAGATTAGTATGCGGCAGTTTTAATAAGCAAGGGATTGAGGACATGGGGAGGGGGAGGGGTAAGCTGGAACGAAGTGAGAGAGTGGCATGGACATATGTACACTACCAAATGTAAAATCGATAGCTACTGGGAAGCAGCCGCATAGCACGGGGAGATCAGCTCGGTGCTTTGTGACCACCTAGAGGGGTGGGATAGGGAGGGTGGGAGGGAGACGCAAGAGGGAGGGGGTATGGGGATATATGTATACATATAGTTGATTCACTTCGTTATACAGCAGAAACAAACACAACATTGTAAAGCAATTCTACTCCAATAAAGATGTTTAAAAAAAAAATAAGCAACGAGCCTGAACCAAGATGGTGGAGTAGAAGGACGTGCTCTCACTCCCTCTTGCGAGAACACCAGAATCACAACTAGCTGCTGGACAATCATCGACAGGAAGACACTGGAACTTACCAAAAAAGATACCCCACATCCAAAGACAAAGGAGAAGCCACAGTGAGATGGTAAGAGGGGCGTAATCACAGCAAAATCAAATCCCATAACTGCTGGGTTTGTGACTCACAGACTGGAGAACACTTATACCATAGAAGTCCACCCACTGGAGTGAAGGTTCTGAGCCCCATGTCAGGCTTCCCAACCTGGGGGTCTGGCAACGGGAGGAGGAATTCCTAGAGAATCAGACTTTGAAGGAGAGTGGAATTTGATTGCATGACTTCGACAGGACTGGGGGAAACAGAGACTCCACTCTTGGAGGGCACACACAAAGTAGTGTGCACATCGGGGCCCAGGGGAAGGAGCAGTGACCCCAGGGAAGACTGAAACACACCTACCTGCTAGTGTTGGAGGGTCTCCTGCAGAGGCTGGGGGTGGTTGTGGCTCACCATGGGGACAAGAACACAGGCAGCAGAAGTTCTGGGAAGTACTCCTTGGCGTGAGCCCTCCCAGAGTCTGCCATTAGCCCTACCAAAGAGCCCAGGTAGGATCCAGTGTTGGGCTGCCTCAGGCCAAACAACCAACAGGGAGGGAACCCAGCCACACCCATCAGCAGAAAAGCAGATTAAAGTTTTACTGAGCTCTGCCCACCAGAGCAACACCCAGCTCCACCCAACACCAGTCCCTCCAATTAGGAAACCTGCACAAGCCTCTTAGATACCCTCATCCACCAGAGGGCAGACAGCAGAAACAAGAGGAACTACAATCCTGCAGCCTGTGGAACAAAAACCACATTCACAGAAAGATAGACAAGATGAAAAGGCAGAGGGCTATGTACCAGATGAAGGAACAAGATAAAACCCCAGAAAAACAACTAAATGAAGCAGAGATAGGCAACCTTCCAGAAAAAGACTTCAGAATAATGATAGTGAAGATGATCCAGGACCTCGGAAAAACAATGGAGGCAAAGAGCGAGAAGATGCAAGAAATGTTTAACATAGATCTAGAAAAATGAAAGAACAAACAAACAGACATGAACAATACAATAACTGAACAATACAATAACTGAAATGAAAACTACACTAGAAGGAATCAATAGCAGAATAACTGAGTCAGAAGAACAGATAAGTGACCTGGAAGACAGAATGGTGGAATTCACTGCTGCAGAAGAGAATAAAGAAAAAAAAATGAAAAGAAATGAAGACAGCCTAAGAGACCTCTGGGACAACATTAAATGCAACAATATTCGCATTAAGGGGTCCCAGAAGGAGAAGAGAGACAGAAAGGACCCGAGAAAATATTTGAAGAGATTATAGTCAAAAACTTCCCTAAAACAGGAAAGGAAATAGCCACTCAAGTACAGGAAGTGCAGCAAGTCCCAACAGGATAAACCCAAGGAGAAACACACCGAGACACATAGTAATCAAATTGGCAAAAATTAAAGACAAAGAAAAATTATTGAAAGCAGCAAGGGAAAAATGACAAATAACATACAAGGGAACTTCCATAAGATTAACAGCTGATTTCTCAGCAGAAACTCGACAAGCCAGAAGGGAGTGGCATGATATACTTAAAATGATGAAAGGGAAGAACTTACAACCAAAACTACTCTACCAGCAAGGATCTCATTCAGAGTTGATGGAGAAATCAAAAGCTTTACAGACAAGCAAAAGCTAAGAGAATTCAGCACCACCAAACCAGCTCTACAACAAATGCTAAAGGAACTTCTCTAAGTGGGAAACACAAGAGAAGAAAAGGACCTACAAAAACAAACCCAAAACAATTAAGAAAATGGTAAGAGGAACATACATATCGATAATTACCTTAAACGTGAATGGATTAAATGCTCCAACCAAAAGACACAGGTTGCTGAATGGATAAAAAAACAAGACCCATCTATATGCTGTCTACAAGAGACCCACTTCAGAGCTAGGGACACATACAGACTGAAAGTGAGGGGATGGAAAAAGATATTCCATGCAAATGGAAATCAAAAGAAAGCTGGAGTAGCAATACTCATATCAGATAAAATAGACTTTAAAATAAAGAATGTTACAAGAGACAAGGAAGGACACTACATAATGATCAAGGGGTCAATCCAAGAAGAAGATATAACAATTATAAATATATATGCACTCAACATAGGAGCACCTCAATACAAAAGGCAACTACTAATAGCTATAAAAGAGGAAATCAACAGTAACACAATAATAGTGGGGGACTTTAACACCTCACTTACAGTAATGGACAGATCATCCAAAATGAAAATAAATAAGGAAACAGAAGCTTTGAATGACACAATAGACCAGATAGATTCAATTGCTATTTATAGGACATTCCACCCAGAAACAGCAGATTGCACTTTCTTCTCAAGTGTGCAAGGAACATTCTTCAGGATAGATCACATCTTGGGTTACAAATCAAGCCTCAGTAAATTTAAGAAAACTGAAATCATATCAAGCATCTTTTCTTACCACAACGGTATGAGATTAGAAATGAATTACTGGGAAAGAAACGTAAAAAACACAAACACATGGAAGCTAAACAATACGTTACTAAATAACCAAGAGATCAATGAAGTATTCAAAGAGGAAATCAAAAAATACCTAGAGACAAATGACAATGAAAACACAACGATCCAAAACCTATGGGATGCAGCAAAAGCAGTTCTAAGAGGGAAGTTTATAGCTATACAAGCCTACCTCAAGAAACAAGAAAAATCTCAAATAAACAATTTAGCCTTACACCTAAAGGAACTAGAGGAAGAAGAACAAACAAAACCCATAGTTAGCAGAAGGAAAGAAATCATAAAGATCAGAGCAGAAATAAATGAAATAGAAACAAATAAAACAATAGCAAAGATCAATAAAAACTAAAAGCTGGTTCTTTGAGAAGATACACAACATGGATAAGCCATTAGTCAGACTCATCAAGAAAAAGAGGGAGAGGACTCAAATCAATAAAATTAGAAATGAAAAAGGAGAAGTTACAACAGACACTGCAGAAATACAAAGCATCCTAAGAGACTATTACAAGCAACTCTATGCCAATAAAATGGACAAGCTGGAAGAAATGGACAAATTCTTAGAAAGGTATAACCTTCCAAGGCTGAACCAGGAAGAAATAGAAAATATGAACAGACCAATCACAAGTAATGAAATTGAAACTGTGATTAAAATCTTCCAACAAACAAAAGTCCAGGACCAGATGGCTTCACAGGTGAATTCTATTAAACATTTATAGACTAGCTAACACCCATCCTTTTCAGACTCTTACAGAAAATTGCAGAGGAAGTAACACTCCCAAACTCATTCTATGAGGCCAACATCACCCTGATACCAAAACCAGACAAAGATACTACAAAAAAAAGAAAATTCAGAACAATATCACTGATGACTATAGATGCAAAATCCTCAACAAAATACTAGCAAACAGAATCCAACAACACATTAAAAGGATCATACACCATGATCAAGTGGGGTTTATCCCAGGGATGCAAGGATTCTTCAATATATGCAAATCAATCAATAAGGTACACCATATTAGCAAACGGAAGAATAAAAACCATATGATCATCTCAATAGATGCAGAAAAAGCTTTTGACAAAATTCAACACCCATTTATGATAAAAACTGTCCAGAAAGTGGGCATAGAGGGAACCTACCTCAACATAATAAAGGCCATATATGACAGACCCACAGCAAACATCATTCTCAATGGTGAAAAACTGAAGGCATTTCCTATAAGATTAGGAGCAAGACAAGGATGTCCACTCTCACCGCTATTGTTCAACACAGTTTTGGAAGTCCTAGCCTTGGCAATCAGAGAGGAAAAAGAAATAAAAGGGATACAATTTGGAAAAGAAAAAGTAAAACTGTCA
This sequence comes from Lipotes vexillifer, assembly GCF_000442215.2. NCBI lineage: Eukaryota > Metazoa > Chordata > Mammalia > Artiodactyla > Lipotidae > Lipotes > Lipotes vexillifer. The sequence continues at coordinate 871,177 of NW_006793646.1, read as the reverse complement.
CTGTTTGCACATGACATGATACTATACATAGAGAATCCTAAAGATGCCACCAGAATACTAGAGCTAATCAATGAATCTGGTAAAGTTGCAGGATACAAAATTAATGCACAGGAAACTCTAGCATTCCTATACACTAATGATGAAAAATTTGAAAGAGAAATTAAGGAAACACTCCCATTCACCAATGCATCAAAAAGAATAGAATACCTAGGAATAAACCTACCTAGGGAGACAAAAGACCTGGATGCAGAAAACTATAAGACACTGATGAAAGAAATTAAAGATGATACCAACAGATGGAGAGATATACCATATTTTTGGATTGGAGGAATCAATATTGTGAAAATGACTATACTCCCCAAAGCAATCTACAGATTCAATGCAATCCCTATCAAATTGCCAATGGCAGTTTCTATGGAACTAGAACAAAAAATCTTAAAATTTGTATGGAGACACAAAAGACCCCAAATAGCCAAAGCAGTCTTGAGGGAAAAAAACAGAGCTGGGGGAATCAGACTCCCTGACTTCAGACTATACTACAAAGCTACAGTAATCAAGACAATATGGTACTGGCACAAAAACAGAAACATAGATCAATGGAATAAGACAGAAAGTCCAGAGGTAAACCCAGGCACCTATGGTCAACTAATCTATGACAAAGAGGCGAGGATATAGAATGGAGAAAAGACACTGTCTTCAATAAGTGGTGCTGGGAAAACTGGACAGCTACATGTAAAAGAATGAAATTAAAACACTCCCTAACACCATGCACAAAAATAAACTCAAAATGGATTAGAGACCAAAATGTAAGACCGAACACTATAAAACTCTTAGAGGAAAACATAGGAAGACACTTTTTGACATAAATCACAGCAAGATCTTTTTTGATCCACCTCCTAGGGTAATGGAAATAAAAACAAAAATAAACAAATGGGACCTAATGAAACTTAAATGCTTTTGCATAGCAAAGGAAACCATAAACAAGATGAAAAGACAACCCTCAGAAAGGGAGAAAATATGTGTAAACGAATCAATGGACAAAGGATTAATCTCCAAAATATATAAACAGCTCATGCAGCTCAATATTAAAGAAACAAACAACTCAATCCAAAAATGGGCCGAAGACCTAAATAGACATTTCTCTGAAGAAGACATACAGATGGCCAAGAAGCACATGAAAAGCTCCACAACATCACTAATTATTAGAGAAATGCAAATCAAAACTACAATGAGGTATCACCTCACACCAGTTAGAATGGGCATCATCAGAAAATCTACAAACAACAAATGCTGGAGAGGGTGTGGAGAAAAGGGAACACACTTGCACTGTTGCTGGGAATGTAAATTGATACAGCCACTATGGAGAACAGTATAGAGGTTCCTTAAAATACTAAAAATAGAATTACCATATGATTCAGCAATCCCACTACTGGGCATATACCCAGAGAAAACCATAATTCAAAAGGATACATGCACCCCAATGTTCATTGCAGCGCTATTTACAATAGCCAGGTCATGGAAGCAACCTAAATGCCCATCAACAGACGAATGGGTTAAGAAGATGTGGCACATATATACAACGGAATATTACTCAGCCACGAAAAGGAACAAAATTGGGTCATTTGTTGAGGTGTGGATGGACCTAGAGACTGTCATACAGAGTGAAGTAAGTCAGAAAGAGGAAAACAAATATCGTATATTAACGCATGTATGTGGAACCTAGAAAAATGGTACAGATCAACCAGTTTGCAGGGCAGAAGTTGAGACACAGATGTAGAGAACAAACGTATGGACACCAAGGTGGGAAAGCCACAGTGGGGGTGGTGGGAATGGTAGTGTGATGAATTGGGCGATTGGGTTTGACATATATACACTGATGTGTATAAAATTGGTGACTAATAAGAACCTGCGGTATAAAAAAATTAAATTAAATTAAATTCAAAAAATAATAAAAAAAGAACTGTCCTACTTCCATCATAACCAATTTTCAGATGAAGAATCTGAGACTGAGGACATGTAAACTGCTTAAAGTCATAGTGCTAATATAATCTGGAGCAAGGATTTAGATGAAAGTCTGTGTGACTTTCAACCACTGAACTCAAGAATACAATTCAGGTGGTGATTATAATTCATGCTTCATTTTTCTTTACTATTCAAACATTCCTTAATGCAGCCAGTATGTTGTATACAGCACTGTGTTTGGGACATAGCGGTGGAAAAATGTGTAACATAAACGTAAATTATTATCTGAAAGAAGCTTTAGATTTCTGGTTCTAAATAGGGAGATATGTTCCCATGAGGTGGCATCTGGGAAGGTCTTGGGGAGAGACTTTGGTGGTCATGATGATGACATGATTTAATAGGGAAGCCTGTTTAAATTTAGGGAGTGGGGAAAACCCTGGGGAAGGTTTTAAATATTGCAATGTGTGGGATAACGATGCAAGATGAAGATGTGTCCCTTGCCCTGAAAGATTGTCGTGGAAACGAGAAAGCTGTTTGTAATTATCTAAGGCTAGAACCCATCTTCCATGTATTAAATGTTTTTTGTGTATGATTACAATATACAATGAACATTAAAAAATAATAATAATAAGCAAGAGAATTTACATACAAGACTTGCCTTGGGCGGATACAAGATGAGTAGATCTTCACACCCACTTGCCAGAACGTTAAAAGTTTATATAGAGGCCTTAATGGGGTTCAGTCACACATACAGTCCAGACGGTCTCAAAAACACCTTGCTTTAAGCATTTTGTATTTATTTTCAACTTATGTCTTAGCACGTGTCTTCTATATTATTAGAAACATTCATGATTAAATCCTTACTTTAATAATATCATGGGATATAATCAAATGGATCCTCCAAGGGTGATACTTCCCTGTGTTGGGCCATTTGGGTTAATTAAGTTAAGACAGTCAATGAATTGTTATAATTCCAGACTGAAAATAATACACAAAACAAAAATGTAATAATAATGTACTATGATGAGAGAGGAGAGAGACTATTTTGCTGGGGTTAACAGGGGAGATTTTGTGAAAGAAGTGACATTTAAACTGGATTTTGAAGGAAAGATAAAATTTGGAAATTTAAATCATGGAGGAACAAAAAGCACTGCAGAAAAGGCAAGGACTTGAATAAAGCAGAGGACAACCAAAAAGTGTGTTAAATATGAGGATAACAAGTGGTTTGGTCTGGCTGGAATACAGATTTCATGAAAAAGATAGAAATCAAGTTGGAAGACTGTGGAAGACCTGAAATGCCAGGATATGGATTTTGAGTGGAGACTCTTGAAGATATTTTGAGCAGCAGTGTGGCATAATCAAATGCTTTGGGATGGTTGATCTGGCAGCCATGACCCAGACAGATTTGTTAGGGAGAAAGGAATCAACTGAAATTGTTTAAGTAAGTGGTCCTGAAGGGCTAAATTAAGGCAATGAGAATGGAAATGGAAAGAGGGGAAGAGCTAGGAAAGCAAAATGGACAGGAGTTGGCATCAACTGGAACAAGAGAAGTTAACCGGGGCTCATGAGGTTTAGAGCCCATGCAATTAGAAACACAGTGTCTCTTCGAAAGAAGACAGAGAAGATCTGAGACATGATCCCATCAGGAAGACACTGGCACAAATAAGTGGTACCACTGATAACCACTGCCAGGCTGCAGAGATGGTTGCCTGTGCAGAGAGTGTTATAAGACCACTGGAAGCAGAAATAGCAATTTTTTATACATAAATATGCACACATAGCCATGGTCGGATGGAAGTAGGTGTTGTCATGACAGAGTCACAATGTGCTTTCAGGAAGAAAAGGTGGCGCTCTCCTGCTGGGGGCTAGTCAAAACGTGTCAAGGGGGTCACAGAGAAAGGGCTGAATAATGCTGGCACTCTCCACTGCCTGGTAAGAATGGGCATGGACCCACCCTTTGGAAGCATTTGGGTAAAATGTCCATCAAAAATTTCATAAAATGAGCCCACATCATTTCGCTTCTAGGAGCATAGCCTAATAATCTAAATATACGGAAGCTTCTTATAGGTATTCATCACTGCATTATTAAAATGAGTCAAGTAAATATTCTGGATCTGGTTGGGGTTATGGTTACTTGAATGTAAACGTTTATCAAAACTCATCAAATTATCCATTTAGGATTGGTACATTTCACTATAAATTTTATCTCAAAAATTAAATAATATATATAAATCAAATTTATTTCTTAAAAATAAAGAGCCAAATACCAAATTAACCCAAATGGCCCAACACAGGGAAGTATCACCCTTGGAGGATCCATTTGATTATATCCCATGATATTATTAAAGTAAGGATTTAATCATGAATGTTTCTAATAATATAGAAGACACGTGCTAAGACATAAGTTGAAAATAAATACAAAATGCTAAAGAGAATATAATCACAAGAATGTTAAAATATGCATAAGGCACAGACTGAAAGTTAACATGTCTAAATATTAACGGTAATTGTCATGATAGGATTATGCATTATTCTTTCTTCCTTTTATTTTTCTGTATTTTCTATATGTTATACACTGAAACTTATTACAGCAAAAAAAAGCTGTTTAATTATTTTAAATATTGAATAAGATGCTGTTCCCAGGCACTCCCCAACACATCTCCACTAAGTTCTTGAGCAAATTAGCAGGCCTGGACAGCGCTATTCCTAATCAAGGATAAGAATTAATCCAAAGGATCTAACATAAATACAATTCAAAAAGGAAATTCCCTCCAAAAAACAAGTTAGCAAATTCATGACAACATTGGAAATAAGGTTGCCAGCAGACTAGAAAAATGAGGGATCTCCAGCAGTGATAGAGCAACAGAAAAAAGCTTGGCAACATAACCCAAAAGAGCTGAGGAACCCCTCTCAGAAGACAAATAACACATCCCCAAATAGGCTCTTTCCC
>NW_006793646.1:860055-866255 GCF_000442215.2 Lipotes vexillifer | reverse complement strand
CTTTCCCTGGAAAACTCCAGAGTAACGCCACTGTCAGAGGCAGTGGAGGCAGGAAGGAGAGTATGATAGTGTTTTAGGTAATTAACTAATGAGTGACACAGATAAGACAGCAACTCCCCACTCACCCATTTACTATATTTGTCCCCAGGTTAGAGCTATGAGTAGCCCCTCCTAAGAAAACTGAGGTGTGAGACAACCAGGGTGGCTATTGAGCAAAAGAAAGGGAGAGATCTCCTGTCTACCAGGAGGTATGAGCAGTCTCATTCCCAAAGGTCAAGCCTCCTTCACACTTTCCTCGCCTCCCTTTGGTCTTCTCCTGTAGACTCACCAGAGGTCATCAGAGTTGCATCAACTGCCAGACAAACAGGGATTCTCATTTGGGCTGAGAAAATACACCTCAAAAGCAACGAAATGTTCAATCTAGAACCTTAACCACAAATAAGAGAAAACAAGAAACACTAAATAGTTAAAGAATTTAACACTGTAAAAGAGATACTCTGGACTCAATAAATATCTATTACAGGAAAAATGATTTTTACTGAAAAAACGTTATTATAATAAAAAAATTAAGTGTAAATATTGGAAAGAATAAGAACTATTATTACTATCAAACAATGTGAGTGTCCATCTAGAATACCCAAAAGACTCTGCTAATAAACTTTTAGAACAGAGGGTTTAGTTAGGTGGATACAAGGTCAACATATGAGAATTAACAGTAGCTTTTATACCTCTGAAATAACCAATTAGAATGCACTTAAAGATTCCATCATAATAGCAAAGAAAAAATTACATATTATAATTGAGTCCAACAAGAGATGTACAACACATTTATGAAGAATGCTGTAAATTTTTACCGAAGAAAGAAAAAGAAGCTCTAAATTAATAGAAGGGCAAACTGGTTCTGGATGGGAAGACTCAATAATGTATAAGATCTCTCCAAATTTATAGATAAATTTGATACAATTCCCAGTCAAAATTCTAAAGGGATGTCTTATGAAATAAATGAAATGAAGTGAAATAGCCAGTAAAGTTTGGAAAAAAGGAATAATGAGGAGGGACTTACATGATCATTCTAAATATGAAAAATAGTGTGGCACTGGTCCAAAATTAGATAAAGAGATCAATATGAAAAGATAAAGCAGGTGATATTTCAAATCAGGGAGAAAATAATTCATAAGTATGTTGGAATAACAGGCTAGCTATGTACAGACATTAAAAACTAAGCTCAATAAAACATTAAAAGCATTAAAAATCATATAAGTATTAGTAAAAATATATGAGAATTTTATGTCTTAATCTTAAAATGGGGAATGCTTTCATAAGCAAAAACAACAAAAGTCATAAAGTTAAAAGATTTGGCTATATAAAAATTCAAATAGTTTGAGTAATATAAAAATTATAAATAAAGTTCAAAGATGAGATACTGACTGTGGGACAATATCAACATTTGTAATAGGTAAGTATTAAAAACCAATATGAAGGGCCCCTAGAAATCAGTAAGAAGTGAAAAAAGGCCTTCGAAAAATAGGCAAAGGGATTCACAAAGAAAAATGTGTCTAATGAGTATTTTTAAAAATATGCTGAGGGCTTCCCTGGTGGCGCAGTGGTTGGGAGTCCACCTGCCCATGCGGGGGACGCGAGTTCGTGCCCCGGTCCGGGAGGATCCTGTGTGCCGCGGAGTGGCTGGGCCCGTGGGCTGTGGCCGCTGGGCCTGCGCGTCCGGAGCCTGTGCTCTGCGGCAGGAGAGGCCGCAGCGGAGAGACCCGCGTACCGTTAAAAAAAAAAAAAAATCTGAAATTCCACTGTAATTTGTAATATGCATTTTTTTAGAACAATGAGTTAATATTTTTAACTTATTGGGCAAAAGTGAAAAAGCAGGATAATACTGCATTTTGACAAGGGTGTGTGCAGGGAAACACTCTCATTAAGAAGACGTCGGAATGGACTTGTTGAAAATTTTACTTGTACCTTTTCTTATACCTACAAAGTCCACTTCTAGGATTATATGTGATAAGTGCACTTGCAGTATCCATGTAGAAGCCTGTTCATTGCAGCATTTTAGGGTAAATATGTGGCCAAGAACAGTAGATGGTTAAATAAACAATATTATAACCACAGCATGCAATAAGTCATTTGGTAGTAGAAAAATAGGTACTGGCATAAAATGGTCACCAAGATACACTAGTAAAGCAGAAAATTCTTAAGTATAAGCACAGGAAAAAGTCAAGAAGTAGACATAGAAAAGCATTAAACAGTAGTTACTTTTTAGATAGGGATGGGGTGAAGGATTGGGACTGTCACTATCTATACTTTTTATGTTTGACTTTTTTTTTGTTTTTGTTTTTGTTTTTTTGTTTTCTGCAGTACGCGGGCCTCTCACTGTTGTGGCCTCTCCCATTGCGGAGCACAGGCTCCGGACGCACAGGCTCAGCGGCCATGGCTCACGGGCCCAGCCGCTCCGCGGCATGTGGGATCTTCCCGTACCGGGGCACGAACCCGTGTCCCCTGCCTTGGCAGGCGGACTCTCAACCACTGCGCCAGTGTCTTAAAAAGACACTGTTAAGAAAATAAAAAGACAAATTGTAGACCGGGATAAAATATTTGCAAAGCATATAGCTGATAAAGGATTTGCTTCAAGAATATATAAATAACTCTTACAACTCAATAAGACAAACAATCTAAATTTAAAATTGGGGAATTTTTTTGAAAAGACACTTCATCAAATAAGATAGATAAATGGTAAGTAAACATATACAAAGATGCTCAACATTATTAGTCATTAGGAAAATGCAAGTTAAAACCACACTGATATACCACAAAACACTCACTAGAATTAAAAACAAAAAACAAACAAAAAAAACCACTTAACTTAAAATATCAAATGCTGGTGAGAATGTAGACCTCCTGGATCACTCATACATTGCTGATGGAAATACAAAATGGTACATCCACACGAAAAAAACAGTTTGGTGGTTTCTTATTAAGTGAAATATACTCTTACCATACAACTCAGCAATCTCACTCCTAAGTATTTACCCAGGAGAAATAACATATGCCCAAACAAAAATATGTATTTGAATGTTCATAGTCACGTTGTTCGATAACCAAAAATTTGCAAACAACCCAAACGTCCATCAACTATTGAGTATAAATAAATTGTTGTATATCCATGCAATGGAATACTAAGTGAAAAAATCCAGACACAAAAAATCTGCATGTTGTGTGACTCCATTCACACAAAATTCTAGGAAAGGCAAAACCACAATGACAATAAGCCATTTAGTGGTTGCCAGCAGGCAGACAGAGGGAGAGGCCATTGACTAGAAAGGACCAGGAGGGACCTTTCAGGAGTGAAAGATATGTTCCAGATCATGATTGTGGTGGTTATTGCGCAACTGTCATAAACTTTATTTTTGTGTAACTACACAAAATACAACTGTATACATTTGTCAAAACTCAGAATTGCAAACTTAAAATTGGCAAATTTTGTTGTATGTATATTTACTTCATTAAAGGTGATTTTTTTTAATGCAAGATAATATATAATTAAGGGAAAGTCATTAGCATACCAAGACAATAACTGCAATGACACTTTAATGTTCTGAGTACTGTCAATGAATTATGTTACATACTAGATGTTAAATGTCAGTAAGGCATTGTCCCCTCTGGGAAATCGTAGTTTATTTCTAGAATGTTAGTTTCATGGGGAGCAGGAATCAGATCCTTGTTTCCTACTATATCTGTTGGACTTAGTATGGTACCCGATACCTAATAGATGCTTAATAAGCTTTTTTTTTTTTTGATTGGCTGACTGAGTCCCTATACCCACATTTTTGAAATGTGGATATAGAGACTTCCCTGGTGGTCCAATGGGCAAACTCCGTGCTCCCAATGCAGGGGGCCCGGGCTCCATTGCTGCGGGGGAACCAGATCCTGCACACATGCCACAACTAAGTGTTCGCACGTCACAACCAAGAAGTTCATCCGCATGCCGCAACTAAATAAAAGTTCCCACACGCCGCAGCCAAGATCCCTCGTGCTGCAACCAAGACCCAATGCAGCTAAAACAAACAAACAAACACTGGGAATTATCATTTAAAAAAATAAAACGTAAATATAAAAAATGAAAGGAAGGAAACAATTTAAAGCTGAGGGAGAGCACTAGGAGCTAGAACGCTCTAAACCATGCCTTTGGATTAGGTTTTCAAGCTGAACCTTGATGGATGAGTATGATGTAGAGGGATTTAGTCATGGAAAGGAGCATGGACATGACCTTTTGCTTTACAGTGGATCTGCTGGAGCAGAGGTTTCACCCTGCGGAGAAGAAGGATACCAGGTTACAGCCAGAGGAGGGCTTTTAAAGCTGAATAAAGATGTTCAAATCTTTCAGAAGGTTAACATAAAGCCCACAAAAATGTTTGAACAGGAAAGTAAAAGATGAAAGTAATTTATGAAATACTAATTTCTTGGCAGAAGAAAGGCAATTGTAAGGCTATCACAAATTTGCTGTAACAAGCATCCTTAACATCTCAGTGGCTTAATACAAGCAATGTTTCACTTAGATATAATATGATTATATGTTAGCTAAGTGGCCTTCCATGTAGTGATTTAAGATGTGGTCCCTTCCCTGTTTTGGTGCCAACATCCACAGCTTCCTTGGGGGTCCCTAATGGACACTTTGCCTTCAGCTCCCCAAGGAGTGAAGCAAGTAAGGAAAATGAGGTGGGACATCTGATGATCAGACCTGGAAATGGTACATATCACTCTGACCATGTTCTGTTGGATGGAACCAGTCACATGGCCCCAACCTTAATAATAAAGCATCAGGAAAATGTAGCAATCCTATGTGTCTAGGTATAGAAAAGAGAAGTGGACAGCAATTAGCCAGTCTCTGCTGCGGAAGTCTAAAAGCTCAGAGAAATCTTGCAATAAAAAGTCTGTTTAACTACATTTGGCTTCATGCTTTCTAAACTTACTTGATTATGATTTTTAGTTTTTAGAATAATAAAAGGTGATATTTTTAAAAGCAGGAAATTAGAAAGGTCATATTCTCCTATAAAACACACTATATAATAAAAGTCTAATCTCATAGATAGGATACTTTATATTATTTGTAGATGATTATTGCCACCTTGAAGAGCCCATAGGAATCCTTCAAACAGTAACATACGAGAACTCAATAAGATGACTGGCTATGAAATTAATACACAAAGATATTGATTGTGCTTTCCTACATGCAAATAATTAGTAAAAACTATAATGGGGGAAACATCACATTTAGGAATTCACAAATATATTAAAAAAAATATGCAACACCTATATAAAGAAAGTTTTAAATCACTCCTAAGGAAAAAAGAAAAAATGAGTAACTATAGAAGTGTACTCTGTTCTTGGTTAAGAAAACTTTGTATTAAAATTAAAAGTCTTTCTTTTCCCTAAATTGAACTATAAATTAATTTCAATCTCAATAGAAATAATCCCAAATATACTTTCTGATTTTGAATATGATTAATAAGCTACTTCAAATCATTGGAGACAAGACAAATTATTTAATAAATGAAATTGGGATAATTTTTAAGCTTTAGGAAAATATGTTCACGTGTATACTTCAATCCTTAAGTAATAATAAATTCTGTTCACATCAAAGACTTATGTGCTAAAAATAAAACCATATAGTTTAGAGGAGAATATGAGTATTTTTTAAATTATCCTAGGGTTGGGAAGATCTACCTAAGTTTACATAAAATTCAAAATTCAGAAAAATAAAAACTATTAAATTTGACTTCACGAAAAATTTAACTATCTGTGATGCAAAAATTTACTGTAACTAAATTCAAATGATAAATGACAAACTGGGTTAAAAATAATTGGCAACACAAATGTGAAAGAGCTAATTTCCTTAAACTTAAAATTGTTCTCACAAGGAATAAAGAAGAGACAACCAACCAACAGAAAATACGGCAAAGAACATAAAGAGGTAACAGTAAAGGGGAAAAAAAGTGCAAATGGCCTATAAAATGAGATGATGCTCATTTCACTTCACTTACAATTAAAGAAATTAATATTAAATAGGGATGAGGTGCCATTTTTCACATAGACGAGAAGCCAAAATTTTGTTAATATTTGGCCATGTCCACTGCATGCCTCCTAATGCAGTAAGAAATAGGACATAGAACTTTATGGCTAAGGGCAGCAGGGAA
>NW_006793646.1:819856-860040 GCF_000442215.2 Lipotes vexillifer | reverse complement strand
GCAGGAATTGCCATTTATGGGAGTAATTACTCCACTGAGTGGTACCGTGGCCCCTGCCTCACCCAAATGGTATGAGATGAAGAGAGTATGCAGTCCTGGACACCTTCAGTCTGAACCAGAGATTCCCAGGTTCACCTCCAAGAGGCATAAAGAAAGCTTTGGGCAAGCTCTACTGCAGTCATTCTCAAACTTTGGTGAGCATCAGAATCGCGTGGGGGGCTTTTTAAAACTCAGATTGCTGGGTCCTGGTGTGGGAATGTATGATTCAGGAGGTCTAGGGTGGCACCTGAGAACTTGCATTTATAACAAGTTCCTAGAAGGTACTGATGCTCCCCGGCCAGGGACCGCACTTTGAGAGCCTCTGGTCTAGTGAATACCTTTTGCCCTGCTTGCTTGCCATTTCAATGGTAAACCGAAATAAAGGCAACATTAATCAGAGTCCCATTCTTCCTTGCCAGTCTTTAAAGCCAGACCAGCCCTCTGTGGTTTGGCTCAGTTGGTAAAGACTCAGATAATAAAATATTTTCCCTCAGTATTAGTGAAAAAATAAACACATGCAGCCCTTTCCAATTTAGCGATATTTCTCAAAATTCATATGCATATATTCTTGGCCCAGAAATTCCATTTCTAGATATTTATCCTGCATATATGCTCCCCCAAAATGCAAAGATTATATGTATGAATATGTTTATTGCAGCATATTGACAATAGCTAAAAACTGGAAACAACTTAAATGTCATTCAGTTGGGAATTGTTTAAATAAATTAGGGTACATCTCAAGGGAATACTTCGCAGCCATTAGGATGAAGGTGGTAGATTGATCATACTGAAATGGAAATATGCCCACAATGTATAATTAAGCGCAAGAGAGAAACCACAGAATGGTACATGGAATGAGGTCCATTTTTGGTCAAAATTAAAAAGATATATCTTATATAGAAGATATGACATATGATACATATAATGTAATATATATATATAAAGATATGATTGATACATATGCACAGAGTATGCACGCATATGTGTGTATGCAAAGGTTTCTGAAAAGCTTCTTACAGACTTAGCCCAGGGAAAGGAACTGGAGCCTCAAAGGCAGTGATACTGCATGGCTAGGGGTAGAGCAGGTATGACACTGAAGGACAACTACCTCAAAATTTTCCTGTTTGAATTATTTTACAACAAGCACATATACCATGTTCTATCTCATTTATTTTTAAAGTACTTTTTCAAAGTCAAATCAAGAGCAACAACTTAATACCACTACTGTCTTGGCCTTAAGCAAGTTTTATCTATTGATTATAGATGGTTCTCCAGGGCCTCTAATTGGGAACAATTTCTTTGCCTAGTTTTTAATCACTGGGTATAAATGAGATTAATAAAACAATGACACAAGAAAGATAAAAATAAGATAGGAAATAAATAAGGGACCCACCGCAAATAGAGAGGGACCCAGTGGGCCTGTGCTCCTGCCACACTCTGTCCTGTGTTCCATTTTAATTCTCTCTCCAACATCTTGAAGAAAATTTAGCATCATATAATTGAAAATGTAAATGTTTATCTTGTGCCCGCAGTTCCTCTGTTGACTCAATGGTTGCTTCGATAACTGTAAACTGAGTTGGTATGACACCTGCCTACTTCACGTGGCTACCATTTCTATGGGTTCTGGAAAAGCAAGGACAGTATATGATGATAATACACATGCCAGGTTATGCTAAAAATACTGGGGATCTAGAATCCCCTCATGGCAAGGGTGTACCCGAAATTAGCAACATTTAGGGGAATAACAGGAAATTACCAACTTGTAAAGAGAAATTAATGAATTCTGCTGCAAGCCTGACATTAAGGACTTTCAGGCAGCTAGGTCAAGCTGGCATTTCGATATGCAAACCTACAGCTCCAAGGTATAAGGCCAGCTCTCAGGGGAGAGAGAGCAGGGCTAAAGCTACAATCCAATTTTAAACTTCTCTTTAGAGTCATGAAAGCTTAAGCCATGAGATAAATATTTATATGCTCTGGATTTTTTTAAATTAAAAAAAAATTCCAAAAAGCCATAATGAAACAAAAGCCTATATCACTCCTCAACCTGAAAGAATAAAATAAGACTGAAAATTTCAAAGAATCACCCATTTTCTCATTCTCCCAAAAGCATATGGAAGAGGCCCTGGTACAATCTCTTAGTTACTCCATAAAGAGACACTGATATTATCCATAATGTTTGTATCCTTCGTTGGAAAATTCTGTAAAACTGGATCACCAACATCTAAACAGACTCAAAAGTTTATGTGTCAAACAGTATAAACTAAGAAGTTTCTTTCATCCTGGAACCAGTTGTTCTTTTGCCTTAGCAGGCCCAAAACATCATGTGTTATATGTCATATATCATTTGCCATGGACTTAACACTTCAGTTATGTAACTGATTGATTTTGGCCACTCATGGATAATCCTTCTTCACTCAAACCACCTTAAGTGTTTTCCTTAGTCACCTTAAGGCAGGCTAAAAATCCTCAAACTTTTCTATTTTTTTTTACATCTACCCAACAGGTTCATTTGATTATAGCACCATCATTTGGGATACAGGATAGGATATCACTGCACACTTGCAATTGTATAAAGGGAAATTGACTGGAATTGGGAAAGCCACAGAAAAGCAGTTGAACTACAAAGGAATCAGAGACTCGACTAACGCCAAAAGACTTTCCAATTAATAATACCAGATAAATCTTGTGATCCTGGCTTTCTCTAAGGGACTCAAAGTGCTTTACAACAATTATTGAATGAGTAACCCAAACCTCCTTGCACATCGGCGGGGAGAATATACTATAATAGTCACTTAATGGATTCGAAAAACTGGCACGGCAGAAAGGTTAAGTGATTTACCAAATATTAAAGTCAGGATGAGAACAGAAAATAGTCCTCAATGACCCTGATCTGGTCCCTGGCCCTAGCTGCATAAGCACCTTTGCTGTCTGTTTTAACTTTCTCCAGGTAATAGTGACTAACAAAGGATTTAATCTTCTCCCCATGGACTGCTCTTTGTTGGTTCTCTTTTGTTCCTCCTTATTTTTACTCCATAATAATGAAAATGATGCTAGTAATATTTGAATAGCATCATATCTCACAAAGTGCTTTCTATAGTCACTATCTCCTCTAATTAAGCAAACCCAATATCTGCATTCTGCATTTCTCTACTCCCTGACTCAAGCTGGCTTGAAATTGTCAAAAGACACCATATATGAAATGTAGTGGCAAGAGTGGGATTTCCTTTCAGCCACTATTTTCACGAAGACACCCAGTATGGGAGTGCCCGCCATCTTTTACTCCTTTACTCAGCAAACATTCATTGGGCACCACTCTGTAAGACCAAGCTAAATACGAAGGATATGAAGATAATTAAGATATCAAGATGGCAGAGGACTGAGACGTGGACATCACCTACCTCTCCACACATACATCAGAAATACTACTACATGTGGAACACCTCCTACAGAACACCCACTGAACGCTGGCAGAAGACCTCAGACCTCCCAAAAGGCAAAAAACCGCACAAACCTGGGTAGGGCAAAAGAAAAAAGAAAAAACAGAGACAAAAGAATAGGTACGAGACCTGCACCTCGGGGAGGGAGCTGTGAAGAAGGAAACATTTCCACACACTGGGAAGCCCCTTCACTGGCAGAGACAGGGGTGGCAGGGGGGAAGCATCGGAGCCGCGGAGGAGACGGCAGCAACAGGGGTGCAGAGGGCAAAGCGGAGAGATTCCGCACAGAGAATCAGTGCCGACCAGCACTCACCAGCCCGCAAGGCTTGTCTGCTCACCTATTGGGACAGGTGGGGGCTAGGAGCTGAGGCTCGGCATTTCAAAGTCAGATACAAGGGAGAGGACTGGGGTTGGCTGCATGAACACAGCCTGAAGGGGGCGAGTGAGCCACAGCTAGCCAGGAGGGAGCCCGAGAAAATGTCTGGAACTGCCTGAGGTAAGAGACCATTGTTTCAGGGTGCGCAAGGAGAGGATATTCAGAGCACAGCCTAAATGAGCTCCAGAGACGGGCGTGAGCCGCAGCTATCAGCACAGACACCAGAGACCGACATGAAAGGCTAAGCCTGCTGCTGCCACCACCAAGAAGCCTGTGTGCAAGCACAGGTCACTATCCACACCTCCCCTCCCGGGAGCCTATGCAGCCCGCCACTGCCAGGGTCCCGTGATCCAGGGACAACTTCCCCAGGAGAACACACGGCACACCTCAGGCTGCTGCAATATCACGCCGGCCACCACACGCTTGCCCCACATCCGTACCCCTCCCTCCCCCTGGCCTGAGTGACCCAGAGCCCCCTAATCAGCTGCTCCTTTAACCCTGTCCTGTCTGGGTGGGGAACAGACACCCTCAGGCGACCTATGCACAGAGGTGGGTCCAAATCCAAAGCTGAACCCCAGTAGCTGTGTGAACAAAGAAGAGAAAGGGGAATCTCCCCAGCAGCCTCAGGAGCAGCGGATAAAATCTCCACAGTCAACTTGATGTACCCTGCATCTGTGGAATACTGGAATACACAACGAAATATCCGAAAATTGGGGTGGTGGACTTTGGGAGCAGCGGTAGACTTGGGGTTTGCTTTCTGCATCTAATTTTTTTCTGGTTTTACTTTTATTTTAGTTTACTACTTAGAGTTTATTATCATTGGTAGATATGTTTATTGATTTGGTTGCTCTCTTCCTTTTTTTTTTTCCTATATATATATATTTTTTTCCTTTTTCTCTTCTTGTGAGTGTGTATGTGTATGCTTCTTTGTGTGATCTTGTCTGTATAGCTTTACTTTTACCATTTATCCTAGGGCCCTGTCCGTCTGTATTTTTGTTTGTTTTTTTGGTATAGTTTTTAGTGCTTGTTATCATTGGTGGATTTGATTTTTGGTTTGGTTGCTCTCTTCGTTCTTTTTTTTATTACTTTTTAACCTTTTTTATTTTTAATAATTCTTTTTTTTTTTTTTTTTTTTGTGATACGCGGGCCTCTCACTGTTGTGGCCTCTCCTGTTGTGGAGCACAGGCTCCGGACGAGTAGGCTCAGCGGCCATGGCTCACGGGCCAGCCACTCCGCACCATGTGGGATCTTCCCAGACCAGGGCACGAACCCATGTCCCTAGCATCGGCAGGTGGACTCTCAACCACTGCGCCACCAGGGAAGCCCCTATTTTTTATTTTAATAACTTTATTTTATATTATTTTATTTTATTCCTTCTTTCTTTTTTTTCCCCTTTTCTTCTGAGCTGTGTGGCTGACAGGGTCTTGGTGCTCTGGCCGGGTGTGAGGCCTGTGCTTCTGAGGTGGGACAGCTGAGATCAGGGCATTGGTCCACCAGAGACGTCCCACCTCCACATAATAGCAAACAGCGAAAGCTCGCCCACAGATCTCCATCTCAAAGCTAAGACCCAACTCCACTCAACGACCAGCAAGCTACAGTGCTGGACACCCTATGGCAAACAACTAGCAACACAGGAACACAACCCCACCCATTAGCAAAGAGGCTGCCTAAAATTATAATAAGGTCACAGGCACCCCAAAACACACCACAGCATGCAGTTCTGCCCACCAGAAAGACAAAATGCAGCCTCAGCCACCAGAACACAAGCACCAATCCCGTGCACCAAGAAGCCTACACAGCCCACTGAACCAACCTTACCCACTGGGGGCAGACACCAAAAACATGGGGAACAAAAAACCTGCAGCCTGTGAAAAGGAGACCCCAAACATAGTAAGTTAAGCAAAATGAGAAGACAGAGAAACACACAGCAGATGAAGGAGCAAGGTAAAAACCCACCAGACCAAACAAATGCAGAGGAAACAGGCAGTCTACCTAAAAAAGAGTTCAGAGTAATGATAGTAAAGATGACCCAAAATCCTGGAAATAGAATGGAGAAAATACAAGAAACATTTAACAAGGCCCTAGAAGAACTAAAAAGCAAACAAATAATGATGAACAACACAATAAATGAAATTTAAAATTCTCTATAAGGAATCAATAGCAGAATAACTGAGACAGAAAAACGGATAAGTGACTTTGAAGACAAAATGGTGGAAATAACTACCACAGAGCAGAATAAAGAAAAAAGAATGAAAAGAATTAAGGATAGTCTCAGAGACCTCTGGGACAACATTAAACACACCAACATTAGAATTATAGGGGTTCCAGAAGAAAAAGAGAAAAAGAAAGGGACTGAGAAAATATTTGAAGATATTATAATTGAAAACTTCCCTAATATGGGAAAGGAAATAGTCAAGTCCAGGAAGCACAGAGAGTACCATATAGGATAAATCCAAGGACAAACATTCCAAGACACATATTAATCAAACTATCAAAAATTACACACAAAGAAAAAATATTAAGAGCAGCAAGGGACAAACAACAAATAACATACAAGGGAATCCCCATGAGGTTAACAGCTGATCTTTCAGCACAAACTCTGCAAGCCAGAAAGGAGTGGCAGGACATATTGAAAGTGATGAAAGGGTAAAACCTACAACCAAGATTACACTACCCAGCAAGGATCTCATTCAGATTTCACAGAAAAAGTAAAACCTTTACAGACAAGCAAAACATAAGAGAATTCAGCACCACTGAACCAGCTTTACAACAAATGCTAAAGGAACTTCTCTAGACAGGAAACACAAGAGAAGGAAAAGACCTACAATAACAAACCCAAAACAATTAAGAAAATGGTAATAGAAACATACATATCAATAATTACCTTAAATTACCTTAAATGCTCCTACCAAAAGACATAGACTGGCTGAATGGATACAAAAACAAGACCCATATATATGCTGTATACAAGAGACCCACATCAGACCTAGGGACACATACAGACTGAAAGTGAGGGGATGGAAAAAGATATTCCATGCAAATGGAAATCAAAAGAAAGCTGGAGTAGCAATTCTCATATCAGACAAAATAGACGTTAAAACAAAGACTATTACAAAAGACAAAGAAGGACATGACGTAATGATCAAGGGATCAATCCAAGAAGAAGATATAACAATTGTAAATGTTTATGCACCCAACATAGGAGCACCTCAATACATAAGGGAAATACTAACAGCCATAAAAGGGGAAATTGACAGTCACACAATCATAGTAGGAGACTTTAACACCGCACTTTAACCAATGGACAGATCATCCAAACTGAAAATAAATATGGGAACACAAGCTTTAAATGATGCATTAAACAAGATGGACTTAACTATATTTAAAGGACATTCCATCCAAAAACAACAGAACACACTTTCTTCTCAAGTGTTCATGGAACACTCTTCAGGATAGATCATATCTTGGGTCACAAATCAAGCCTTGGTAAATTTAAGAAAATTGAAATCATATCAGGTATCTTTTCCAACCACAATGCTATGAGACTAGATATCAATTAAATGAAAAAATCTGTAAAAAATACAAATACATGGAGGCTAAACAATACACTACTTAATAACTAAGAGATCACAGGGGAAATCAAAGAGGAAATAAGAAAATACCTAAAAACCAATGACAATGAAAACACGATGACCCAAAACCTATGGGATGCAGCAAAAGAAGTTCTAAGAGGGAAGTTTATAGCAATACAATCCTACCTTAAGAAGCAAGAAACATCTCAAATAAACAACTTAACCTTACATCTAAAGCAATTAGAGAAAGAAGAACAAAAAAACCCCAAAGTTAGCAGAAGGAAAGAAATCATAAAGATCAGATCATAAATAAATGAAAAAGAAATGAAGGAAATGATAACAAAGATCAATAAAACTGAAAGCTGGTTCTTGGAGAAGATAAACAAAATTGATAAACCAGTAGCCAGACTCATGAAGAAAAAAAGGGAAAAGACTCAAATCAATAGAATTAGAAATGAAAAAGGAGAAGTAACAACTGACACTGCAGAAATACAAAAGATCATGAGAGATTACTACAAGCAACTATATGCCAATAAAATGGACAATATGCCAATTTGTCCATGCCAAAGAAATGGACAAATTCTTAGAAATGTACAACCTTTCAAGACTGAACCAGGCAGAAATAGAAAATATGAACAGACCGATCACAAGCACTGAAATTGAAACTGTGATTAAAAATCTTCCAACAAACAAAAGCGCAGGACCAGATGGCTTCACAGGCGAATTCTATCAAACATTTAGGGAAGAGCTAACATCTATCCTTCTCAAACTCTTCCAAAATATAGCAGAGGGAGGAACACTCCCATACTCATTCTATGAGGCCACCATCACCCTGATACCAAAAGCAGACAAAGATGTCGCAAAGAAAGAAAACTACAGGCCAATATCACTGATGAACATAGATGCAAAAATACTCAACAAAATACTAGCCAACAGAATGCAACAATATACTGAAAGGATCACACACCATGATCAAGTGGGGTTTATCCCAGGGATGCAAGGATTCTTCAACATATGGAAACCAATCAATGTGATACACCATGTTAACAAATTGAAGAATAAAAACCATATGATCATCTCAATAGATGCTGAGAAAGCTTTTGAGAAAATTCAATGCCCATTTATGATAAAAACCCTCCAGAAAGTAGGCATAGAGGGAACTTTCCTCAACATAATAAAGGCCATATATGACAAACCCACAGCCAACATCGTCCTCAATGCTGAAAAACTGAAACCATTTCCACTAAGATCAGGAAGAAGACAAGGTTGCCCACCCTCACCACTATTATTCAACATAGTTTTGGAAGTTTTAGCCACAGCAATCAGAGAAGAAGAAATAAAAGGAATCCAAATTGGAAAAGAGGAAGTAAAGCTGTCACTGTTTGCAGATGACATGATTCTATACATAGAGAATCCTAAAGATGCTACCAGGAAACTACTAGAGCTAATCAATGAATCTGGTAAAGTAGCAGGATGCACAAATAATGCACAGAAATCTCTGGCATTTGTATACACTAATGATGAAAAATCTGAAAGTAAAATTAAGAAAACACTCCCATCTACCATTGCAACAAAAAGAATAAAATATCTAGGAATAATCCTACCTAAGGAGACAAAAGACCTGTATGCAGAAAATTATAAGACACTGGTGAAAGAAATTAAAGATGATACAAATAGATGGAGAGATATACCATGTTCTTGGATTGGAAGAAGCAACATTGTGAAAATGACTCTACTACCCAAAGCAATCTGCACTTTCATGCAATCCCTATCAAACTACCAGTGGCATTTTTCACAGAACTAGAATAAAAAATTTCACAATTTGTATGGAAACACAAAAGACCCCGAATAGCCAAAGCAATCTTGAGAAAGAAAAACGGAGCTGGAGGAATCAGTCTCCCTGACTTCAGACTATACTACAAAGCTATAGTAATCAAGACAGTATGGTACTGGCACAAAAACAGAAATATAGAGCAACTGAACAGGATAGAAAGCCCAGAGATAAACCCACACATATATGGTCACCTTATCTTTGATAAAGGAGGCAAGAATATACAGTGGAGAAAAGACAGCCTCTTCATAAGTGGTGCTGGGAAAACTGGACAGCTACATGTAAAAGAATGAAATTAGAACACTCCTTAACACCATACACAAAAACAACTCAAAATGGATTAAAGACCTCAGTGTTAAAGGCCAAACACTTAAACCCCTTAGAGGAAAACATAGGCAGAACACTCTATGACATAAATCACAGCAAGATCCTTTGAACCCACCTCCTAGAGAAATGGAAAAGAAAACAAAAATAAACAAATGGGACCTAATGAAAATTAAAAGCTTTTGCACAGCAAAGGAAAAGATAAACAAATGAAAAGACAACCCTCAGAATGGCAGAAAATATTTGCAAATGAAGCAAATGACAAAGCATTAATCTCCAAAATTTACAAGAAGCTCCTGCAGCTGAATATCAAAAAAGCAAATAACCCAATCCAAAAATGGGCAGAAGACCTAAACAGACATTTCTCCAAGGAAGATATACAGATTGCCAACAAACACATGAAAGGATGCTCAATGTCACTAATCATTAGAGAAATGCAAATCAAAACTACAATGAGTTATCACTTCACACCAGTCAGAATGGCCATCATCAAAAAATCTACAAACAATAAATGCTGGAGAGGGTGTGGAGAAAAGGGAACCCTCTTGCACTGTTGGTGGGAATGTAAATTGATACAGCCACTACGGAGAACAGTATGGAGGTTCCTTAAAAAACTAAAGACAGAACTACCATATGACCCAGCAATCCCACTACTGGGCATATACCCTGAGAAAACCATAATTCAAAATGAGTCATGCCTATACACAGACTACCAAATGTAAAATAGCTAGTGGGAAGCAGCCACATAGCACAGGGAGTTCAGCTCAGTGCTTTGTGACCACCTAAAGGGATTGGATAGGGAGGGTGGGAGGGAGACGCTAGGGGGAGAAGATATGGGGATATATGTATATGTATGGCTGATTCACTTTTTTATAAAGCAGAAACTAACACACCATTGTAGAGCAATTATACTCCAAAAAAGATGTTTTAAAAAAAAAAAAATGTCATGTACCACAATGTTCACTGCAGCTCTATTTACAATAGCTAGGACATGGAAGCAACCTAAGTGCCCATCAACAGATGAATGGATAAAGAAGATGTGGCACATATATACAATGGAATATTACTCAGCCATAAAAGGAAACGAAATTAAGTTATTTGTAGTGAGGTGAATGGACCTAGAGTCTGTCATACAGAGTGAAGTAAGTCAGAAATAGAAAAACAAATACCATATGCTAACACATATATATGGAATCTAAAAAATAAAAAGTGGTTCTGAAGAAACTAGGGGCAGGACAGGAATAAAGACGCAGATATAGAGAATGGACTTGAGGACATGGGGAGTGGGAAGTATAATCTGGGACAACATGAGAGAGTGGCATGTACATATATACACTACCAAATGTAAAATAGATAGCTAGTGGGAAGCCACCGCATAGCACAGGGAGATCAATTCGGTGCTCTGTCACTACCTAGAGGTGTGGGATAGGGAGGGTGGGAGGCAGACGCAAGAGGGAGGAGATATGGGGATATAAGTGTATGTATAGCTGATTCACTTTGTTATAGAGCAGAAACTAGCACACCATTGTGAAGCAATTATACTCCAATAAAGATGTTAAAAAAAAAGATAGAGCCTTTAAATGAAGGAGTTTATCATCTAAACATGGAAATAAATTACAAATATAATATCACAGGTGCCTGAGTGAAGGAATGAATAAAATGTCCTTGGAAATTCAATGAGGGAGATATGAGTTCAGCTTGGGGGAATCAGAAAAAGCTGCTCTGCTGAACTGCCTTCAGCAGTTTGCCCTTTCCCCCCACATCCTCTCTCCACCTGATCTGTACCCCAGGGAGCTAATATTTGTGGACAGCATCACCATGCTCCCTTGCTTGCCTTCTAGCTTTTGGCTGGGTTGGGCAATGGCTAGTTCTAGCAGGAGATCATAAAGTGTTCAGAGACAGGTGGGGTGTTTATTTCCCCAGTTCCCTCCCTGCCCAGCTACAGTTTGGCAGTGACCATATTCTTCTATCAAAAGGCAGCATGCCTGCCCTAAAGTCACAAGTTCACTCAGGGTCACTGTTTCCTTACTTACTTCCTCTGGTCCAGGGGTGGTAGGCTGCCATCCTTACTAGCCCCAGAGAACCTCACCATCTTTGTACTATCTTAACCTTTTGTAAATAATATATCCATGAAGATTTTCAAGTAGGAGAATGACTGAATGAGTTTACAGTGGGGAGTTATTAAATAGGGACGAACCTGGAAGTAGGGGTCCTAATTAGAAGCTGCTGGGATCTTGAATTCATAGTAGAACATAAATTAAGGCAATGGTAGCATAGGATGGAAAAAAAAAAATAACTGACTTGCAAGATATTTTTGGAAGTTGAATTGCTACGCTCAACTGGACATTGAGGAGGGTGAGGAAATATGAGTGAAGCTGAAGGTAATTTCCAGGCTGTTTAAAAATATATATGTATATGTATGGCTGAGTCACTTTGCTGTGTACCTGAAACTATCACAACATTGTTAATTGGCTACACTCCAATATAAAATTAAAAGTTTTTAAAAAATGAAATAAACATTTGAAAAAATATATATATATATGTTTCTGAAAAAATAAAGCTATATTGTTATGAATGATATATTTTTAATTAAAGGTAATTCCGCAAAAAATGCTGCTGTTTATTAAGTGTTCTGCCCTTACATTTGGCAGGAAATCAATAGTCACCTTCAAGAAGGTTTGCGTTACAAACTGTGCCACCTGAGCACAGGTACCCTCAGGTGTACTCCTCCCACCACGGCCACGTATCCAACTGTCAGGGCCTCTCGTGGAGGATGTTCAGCCATACAAAGCCATGTAGAACAGCAGAAAAGATCACACACCTTTGGAGTCAATCTTGTGCATTGAAGTCAATATATTTTGAAATTATCTACCTGAACTTATATATCATTCAGTCTAAATATACTGGAACGTGGATGAAAACATACCACATTCTAGCATTTATATGAATGGTGGTAAACCTGGTGTTTTTATGCTAAATGAAATAAGTCAGAGAGAGAAAGACAAATACCATATGATTGTTACTGAGTCCAAGCTCATACTGCTCACTGCAGGACAGGCCAATGAATCGAGAGACAAGGTGGCAGGGCAAGGAATGGCAACGTTATTCAGAAAGCCAGTAGACCGAGGAGATGGTGGACTAGTGTCCCAAAGAATCATCTTGTCCAAGTTTGGATGGTAATTTCTTTTATAAAGCAAAGAGGGGAAAGTGAGGAGGTAAAGTAAAAAAAAGGTGACAAATTGTTGCAAATATTTCCTGGTTCCCTCCCGACTCTGGAGGGGATTTGTTAGTTTCTTCCTTCCTGCAGCCATTCATAGGTGGGCCTGGTCAGGATGTTTCCTGTGAGCTTAAACAAAGGTATTTTAGCTTAATGCTCAGACATGGGAGGCAGGGTTCCCAGAGATGGGCCATTATGTATACTTTAAGCTATAGGCAACATCCCTTTAGTGGTTAACTTGTAGCAAAAACAATAGAATATAAAGGTTAAAGTAAAAGAAACAGATCCAGTATGGAGTCAGATTTGTTCTTCCCGATTCCATGCTCTCACTTATATGTGGAATCTAAAAAGACCAAACTCATAGAAACAGAGATCAGATTTGTGGTTGCAGGTTGGGGTTAGGTGAAGGTGGTCAAAAGGTTCAAACTCCTAGTTATAAGATAAATAAGGTCTGGGGATATAATGCACAGCATGGTGACTACAGTTAATACCGTATTGTGTATTAGAAAGTCACTAAGAGAGTAAATCTTATGAGTTCTTATGACAAGGAAACAAACTGTACCTTCGTGAGGTGATGGAACTAAACTTACATGGTGATCATTTCACCATACATACATATAGCACATCATTATGTTTGTATATCTTAAACATACACAATGTCATATGTCAATTACAGCTCAGTAAAACTGGGGTGGGCGAGAACTCCTGCTATTTTTGCTTTCTCTCTAGGGCTCTGCTGCTTTGGGGGGAGGTCATCAAGAGGACATGGCTGCCAGTTGACCCAAGAGCTGGACTTGGGCAATCAGAGGCTCCTCACTCACTCCCCTGTCCTTGGAATATACATTCTGCCCACCGTTGCTATAGCTGGAACCATTTCAAGGATTACCCTTGAGAGAGTAATGTGTTACTGAGACCATCTGGACTGAATACCTGACTGAACCCCATTAAGGCCTCTATATAAACTCTTAAGATTCTGGCAGGTGGGTGCAGTGATCTTCTTATCTTGCTGGCCACCCAAGCCTCAAATGTAAAACTGCCACCTGCCAATCTCAATTGGTCTGCCTCTTTCTTCAGCCTCTCTTTGCCCTCTGGGTATGGGGGCCAATTTTGGATTTCACCCAGGAAGCTCCTGAGGGTGCAGACCAACAGCTGCCCACTTTAAATTTCCATTAACCTCAAAAGCACAAAGTACAAACAAAAGTTTCTTTAATTCTATCATCAGGCTACTTCCACATGGCTGAAATTTCCAGAGAAATGCTTGTAAAATATATACTTATAAATAGATGTAGACCTGGGTGAGAATGAAATCTCAGAGGCCATAAAAAATACATCCTTCTTTCTGGAATATGAATAATTAGGTATTGTAACCATATTACAAATGCATTCCACTTCCACCAAAAGTGGAAACTGAACCTTAACAAATATTCATCCTCAAATAAAAACAGAGGCTCAAATAACCTTAATGTTTCTTCTATTTATGAAATAAGGGGGGGAAACATTTTTAGGTCTTTATAAAGAAATCCTTTCCTTTAAATAAAATCTCACTAAGTCCAAGGAGGCATTAACTTTTCTGGAGGCACTCTGACACAAAGCAACACATAAAATGTGAGGGTAAAAAAGAAAAACGTGCAAAAATGTATGTACAAGGATATTGATGACACTATTCATAATAACTGAAAACCACACGCATTAGTGTTCAACAATAGAAAACTGGTTTGCTACATCTTCTTGGATGACAAGGAGATGTTTTTTTGTTCAGCCTCATGTAGCCAACCCTTATTCCAGCAGCATAAGTAGCACACTGGGTCACCAGTCTACTCTTTTCTCAAGGCGAACTTCTCTCTGGAGTTCTTGGTGCTATTTCTTGTATGCAGCCCTTGATCACTGCAAAGGTTTTCCTTAACACTGAATTTTGAAAAGAGAGATTAGTATTTCTTCCAGAAGGCACTGGGGCTTCTTATGCAAATTATTCCCCACCACTAGCATCTAATTCTGCATACCAAGAGAAAGGGCAAACTTGCTAAGTGACACAGCCCTTGAAATGTGGCTCAGATTGAAAACATGTGTTTACATCTTCTCTTCTCTCGCAAAATACTGCTAAAATGATGATTCTTTTTTTTTTTTTTTTTTTTTTTTTTGCGGTACGCAGGCCTCTCACTGTTGTGGGCTCCGGACGCGCAGGCTCAGCGGCCATGGCTCACGGGCCCAGCCGCTCTGTGGCATGTGGGATCTTCCCGGACCGGGGCATGAACCTGTGTCCCCTGCATTGGCAGGCGGACTCTCAACCACTGCGCCACCAGGGAAGCCCTAAAATGATGATTTAAAAAAAAAACTTCTGCAAAAATAAGGAGATGAGGAGAGGAGACTACAGCAATCAAGCTTGAATACCAAAAAGTAGACAGCAAAGCTGTGACTGAGAGAGATAAAAATAGGTCATACACACAGGTTAGGAATTAGAAGGGCATCTTCCTCCTTAACAGAAGCACTGGACACAAGAAGAAAATAAAGCAATACCTTCAAAACCCTGAAGGAAAATGACTTCCAACTGGAAACTCCATATTGAGCCACACTCTTATTAGAGTATGAGAGTAAAATAAAGATTTTTTTCAAGACATGCAAAATTCCCAGAAACATTTACCTCCTATTCAGCTTTACTCAGGAAGCTACCAGAGTAGGTGCTCTTCCACATCAGAGAGTTTACTAAGAAAGCAAAAACAGAAACTCAGGGTCCATTTCAGAACCAGCAACATAATTTGCAGGATGAGACCCAGTATGAAATGAAAACACAAGATCCCTTGTTCAAAATTTATTAAGAATTTCAAGATGACAACTGAGCACTAAGCCAAATGCAGACCCTTCTAAGTGTAATGGCACAGGACCCAGACCCCATGAAACCAGCCCTGGGTCCAATCCAGGAGAGGGAAGAGAGAATTCCCAGGATGATAGTGAAGGGAGATCCCAGGACAACAGCTATGAAGCTAGTCTAGACAATCACCAGTCCACACTGGAGCTAGAAAATGGAGTGCTTCAAGAAGGGTATCTTCAAGGAAAACAATGAATTACTCAATGTAATTGTAAGGGGTTGAGAGGACATTTCCACTTCTTGGGGGAAGCACATGGAAGAAGCACATGGAAGAATTAAAGATGGACACAGTTAAAGCAACTTTCAGACAAATCCATGACTGGCAAGTGTCAATATTTTATGACAAGCCTGCTGTGAGACCAAAGGCACTGTGCTCTGGAGCTGTGAAGACAGATAAACAAGAAACTGACCTCCAATCACTTACATATTCTTGGAAGACACAAGTGTTAAACAAAGCCTGTCTTGGTAGAACAGTGGGACGTTTTTAGGAATCTGAGATGGAGAGAGGCCTTCTGGTAGAATATAGAACAACATATACAAAGTCATGACAGAGCACAAACAATGCTGAACAAGCCTGGATGAACTGAACTCTTGGCTAATGATGGGTGCCAGAATGGGGAAATGTTCTAGATTTTTCCCTCATCATCCCTCACAAATTTCAAAGGCTGATGTGCTAGAAATATATGTGAGTGAATGGCTCCTACTTGGGATCCTATTAGGACCTGTAAAACAAGCACATTTTGTTTTGTGCATATTGATTCCAGTGTATTGATTTTAATTTATTTGCTGTAATTAAACTTGTGTAATTATTGCAAGGAAATTCAATGAAAACAGGCACAGGCATTTCTGTTCCACCAGCTCTCTACGTTGCTATAGTTCATTGAGATTCTCTCGCGGTTTGAAGGTAGGCATTTGAGGTCAAAGCAGAACACTCCCCAACAGTAAGGGAGAGAGTAAGAGGCACAATTCACAGCAGAATAATTTTTCCTTTGAAAGTAGCTTTATTACTATTCGTATGATACCAGAACTTTTTGCAAGTTCTAACAGTAAAGAAAATCTCAAAGGAGAAATAAAAAAGTAATCCCAAATCCCACTATTTAGAGGCAAGCACTATTCACTTTTACCAGGTATCCTGCTGGATGTCTCCCTATGTACATAAATACAAAGAGAAGAAGACGAACACTAACATGAATGGTAAAATTGCATGTTACTCTGTGATCTACTTTGTTCATTCCATAATATATCTTAGGTATTTTATATGTCAAAATATTTATTTCTGTATCATCACTTTAATAGCTGCATGGTATACCATCTTATGTATGAAATAATTTATTTTTAAATCTTCTTTTGCTGAGTGTATTTCCAATTTTTCTTTATTATAAAAATAATTGCAGTAACTTAAGTGTACATTATGCTTGTCTAGTTATCTCCTTCAGGCAAATTCCCATACGTGGGTTTGTTGGCTCAAAAAGAACAAAATTGCCACCTGTCGTCCAAAGTTGTTTTTTTAAAATCAGTTTACACTTGTACTAGCAGCATAAGAATATACAAATGCCAATTAGTATATGAAAAGATATTAGCCATCAGGGAAATGCAAGTCAAACCCACAATGAGATATTACTTCATATTCACTAGCATGGTTATCATCAAAAAGACAGATAATAACAAGTATTGCTGAAGCTATGGAGAACTTGGAGCCCTCATGCACTACCGGTGGGAATGTAAATTGGTGCAGCCACTTTGGAAAACAGTCTGGCAGTTTCTCAAAAAGAGTTACCTGACGACCCGGCAATTGCTCTCCTAAGTATATGCTCCAAAAAATTGAAAGGGGCTTCCCTGGTGGTGCAGTGGTTGAGAATCTGCCTGCTAATGCAGGGGAGATGGATTCGAGCCCTGGTCTGGGAGGAACCCACATGCCGCGAAGCAAACAGGCCCGTGAGCCACAACTACTGAGCCTGCGCGTCTGGAGCCTGTGCTCCGCAACAAGAGAGGCTGCGATAGTGAGAGGCCCGCGCGCCGCGATAGTGAGAGGCCCGTGCACCGCGATGAAGAGTGGCCCCCGCTTGCCACAACTAGAGAAAGCCCTCACACAGAAACGAAGACCCAACACAGCAAAAATAAATTAATTAATTAATAAACTCCTACCCCCAACATCTTCTTTAAAAAAAAAAAAAAAAAATTGAAGTCAGGGACTCAAACAGATATTTGCACACAAATGTTCATTGCAGCAGTATTCGCAATAGCCAAAAAGTAGAAACGACCCAAGTCTTCATCAACAGTGAATGGATAAACAAAATGTGGTATATCCATACAGTTGAGTATTATTCATCCATAAAAGGAAAGGAAGTTCTAATATATGCTGCAACACAGATGAACCCTGAAAACATCATGCTAAGTGAAATAAGTCAGACACAAAAGGATAAATATTGCATGATTTCACTTACATGTAATATCTAGAATAGGCTAATTCATAGAGACAGAAAGGAGATTAGAGGTTATCAGGGGCTGGAGGCAGAGGGGGAAATAGGGAGTTACTGCTTAATGGTTACATTTCTATTTAGGGTAAAGAACAGTTTGGAAATAGGTACTGATGTCTGTTGCATGGCATTGTGAGTGTAATTAATGCCACTGAATTATGCATTTAAAAGTGGTTAAAATGGCAAATTTTATGTTATATATATTTTACCACAACAAAAAAATGAAAAAAATATAAGTTCTAAAATTTTTTTAAAGGAATTCAGTACAGATACATGCTACAATATGGATAAAGCTTGAAAACATTTTACAAGATGAAATAAGTTGGTCACAAAAGACAACATATTGTATGATTCCAGGCTATATAAAATGTTCAGAATTGGCAAATCTACAGAGACAGAAAAGTAGATCAGTGGTTGCCTAGGGCTGGAGGCCCGGGGTAAGGTGGAGTGAAAGGAGGAGGGATGGGATGGGGGTATGAAAATGTTCTGAAGTTAATTGTAGTGATATTCACATACAACTATGTGAATATACTAAAAACCACTGAAATTGGGCTACCTTGGTGGCACAGTGGTTGAGAGTCCGCCTGCCGATGCAGGGGACATGGGTTCGTGCCCCGGTCCGGGAGGATCCCACATGCCGTGGAGAGGCCGGGCCTGTGAGCCATGGCCGCTGAGCCTGCGCGTCCGGAGCCTGTGCTCCGCAATGGGAGAGGCCACAGCAGTGAGAGGCCCGTGTACCGCAAAAAAAAACAACAAAAAACAAAGAAAAACACTGAAATTTATACTATAAATAGGTGAACTGTATGCTATATGAAATATATCTCAAAAAATCTGTTGTGTTTTTTAATTGTGGCTTTCTCTGTGATGGATGAGTTGGACCATTTTTTCCATATTTATTGGCCATCTGTATTTATTCTATTGTAAATGGCTTGTTCATGTTCTTTGTTCTGGTTGTTTTGTTTTTGTTTTTATAAATGCAAAGATATATTCAGAGTCTACATTGACAAGTATTTTTTTAAGTACACTATTTTCTGGTGGAAAATACTGCAGGTGGCATGCCTCAAGCCAGAAGAGAAGTCCAGTTCTGAAGCTGCTGACAGTCTAACAGGTTGAATTGATTTTATTTGTAGCAGAGTAAACACAGCATGGAAGGGCAGCACAAAGAGAACACTCCTTGAATTCTTCAGTACCATACTAGGTGCTTTACAAATATGACCTCATGTAATCCATCACACCCATTTACGAAGGAAACAGGTCAAGTTCCCCAAGGTTACACAGCCAGCTGCTGCAACTGGGATTTGAACCTAGTTCTCTCTGTCTTCAAAGTGCTAGTCCATTCTAAGCGCCCTCTGTAGAGTACTGATCACATAAGCATGACCAGTAATAGGAAGCTATGATGATGCCCTTTGTACTTTCTGAGTTCCAGACACCTATGACTGCAGTAATGCTGAGCAGCCACTGGCAATAGGAAATTGCAGCTGTCAGAATGTACATTTCCTTCACTGCTCCCAGGGATGCCGTGTGGAGAAATTTACCAACACAAACATAAATTCTTCAAGGTCCCTTGAATGTCCCTGTGGGGAATTGTGAGACTCCCTGGGTTATAAGGACTATACTTGGACATCTCTGCTCAGCCAAAGCTCTGATTCAGGATGTAGCAGTAATAGGTCAGATGTCACACACAGACCAAGAAATGTCAAAGTCACACGAAGAATGACATACAGCCATCAAAAGAGCTAATAAATACCTCACTTGGGAAATTAATTTGTAAATTCCATAGGATTATACATCTTTGTGATTACTGATAGTGTCATACAAAGATCAAATTTCTTCATTGAAAGGGACCTTAGAGTTTCTCTCTTCAGACCTTTTATTTTACAGATGTAGAAACTGAGATCCTGAGATTATAATTAACTATTTTACTTAGAAAAATCTCTGGGGGGAAGGCAGCATGATTTCTGATGACTCCAAATCCCTAGCTTGGCTGCCCTTCCTCCTAACTCAGGAAAACCTCCAAAGTCATTTTTCTATGGCAAAACCGTATCCTGTGAATTTAATATTTTCTAGCTCTCTGTGCTGCACTGGGGATTGTTCAACTCTAACTCCCTTTAGCTATGAAGACTGGAAGAGAATACAGTTCTCAACACTGCTCATGCTTTCAAGTCACATGTCCTCAGGTTGCTAAAAATCTCCAGTCTGTGAAACACGAAATGAAATGCCAGGATGCTATTTTTGATTGACATAGAAAGCAAGGAAGCAGATTTATATCCACTGGCAAAATTGTATGCTGATAGTTAGAAACTGCTAGTGATGATATGAATGTTACCACATTGCATCGATGAAGATTCCACTTTTCCTGTTTATTGTGATGAGAGTGCTTTCGTTTGGCCTCTACTTTCTAAGATTCTAAAATTAGACATTTAACTTTATTTTTAAATTAATTGTAAATGTAATTGTATCATAAGTGTGATTCACCAAAGAGTGAAAAGAACAACAAATGGAGGTCAGGAACCACTTGCTTTATCATCTTCTATTTCATCTATGTTTTCCTTCCCTTGGAATTCATATAACTTACTTTTTTAAAATACTTCTACAAATAGATATGCTCATAAAATTTATATGAATTAATTTTTCAAGCAGATATGACAAGGGACAAAACCGAGTTCAATAACCATAAATATATTTTTAATCCTTATGTATAGTCTAGCACAATAGAATGGATTGCTTTAAAAGATAGAAAGTGTTCATTTAATTTTTAAAAATATATTTCATGTGTATTCTGGTATCAGCCAACCCTGTGCCCCAGTAGCAGGTAATTCAAGATAAGCACACTTAAAATATAAGGAAAATACTTAAAATGTCAAAGTCTGTGGCACATTTACATAGCAATATAGAATTCTGCTTCACTCCTTGGTTAATGAACATAATGGTCAGGCTTAAAAATAAATATTTAATATATATGCATATCTGACATATTCATATAATACATAACATTAAATAATATATGCTTATATTTGATATATATTAAATATTTTAGAATACAGTTGGAATCAATTGGAAAGTCAAAATATAATTTTGTATATAAAGAGGTAGATATATACTGAACTAAATATATGTTAAATACCCAAATATATATCAATGTTTTATATATATATATATATATATATATATATATATATATAAAATAACCTGACATCTTCTTTTTCTCCATTCAGTTAACCAACTAGTGATTTTTCACAACCATGTAGATAAAATTACAAACAAGAATATGCACTTATATAGCCAAGAAAAATCTATAGTATTGTCTTTTTATCTTAACTCCACTTTTATTGTCTTTTATTTTCTAAGGGATTAGACTACTTCTAGACTTCCGTGTTTCTATGTTATTTTTTTTCCAAGTTGATTTTGTTTTACTCTTTCAGTTCATGCCATTGTTTGCTGACATAGTGAAATGTGACTTACTGCACAATAACCGGCCAACTGGAGAACATATTATCTGGAAACTGGGAATGCAAACAGCAAAAAACGTCAGGATCCACTAAAAATAGGTTTTATACTTTCAGTTTAGTCATCTTTGGGAATTAAAATCTCTTACTTCAGCTCATCGTGAGTTTTTTGGGTTTTTTTTTAAAGCATAGTGGGGGGAACAATTCAATGTGAAAGTTATTTTTTTTTTACTTTTTTTTTAGCCCATCAAATTTCAGTATACATAGTTAATAACCACTTCAAATTGCTATGCCAGGAGAAACCACTCTTACCTAATTGCCTGCCAAGGCTCATAAAGCACCTCTGTGCCACTGGTAATTCATTGCTCTATTGATATGGTAACTCACAGTGATATTTTCTGGCTGTCATCTTTTACACTCACTGATGCTCACTTCCTTCAATTTTTACATCCAGTAGTTCCAAAACTAAAGGCTATGTCTTGGCCATACAATTTTTAGTAGGTTCTTTACAAGTTCTCCTAAGTGGATTTTCTCTTTGTCTATACCACACACATATGCATGCATGCATGTACACACACACACAGACTTTAAATGGTTGAATATATTCTTCTCCGAGTAGAATTTTTTCATTAGATGTAAAACATTTCATTTTCATACGAATCTACAGTGCCTTTTAAATCTACTCCAAAGCCTCATTATGTGACACATTGGTGATCAAACCACTTTATCTCACAATGCCAGAATCTTTACAAGATCACAGCTAATGACTTTGTTTCCAGTATGGCGTCATGTGGCTCAGTTCCCAGAACCAAATCCTATCTGTCAGTTCTTTTCACAGGAGCACACATCTTCTCTGTTGGTATAGAGTGTCATGTAGTGGCCCGCACTGTGCAATGGCAAACAGCTCATATCAGGACCCTCCGTCTCCCTCCCCCAGATGACTCTGCACGAGGTGAAGAAGAACGTTCACACCTGCCAATTCTGCCAAGTTTCAGCCTCTCAGGCCACACACTAATTCATTTCACATCCTCAGGAGTGTGAAGAGCTGTCTTTTGGCAGCAACCTGACTGTCCTCTACTACCTCGGAGGAAAGTAGAATTCATCTTTCCTAGTAGAATGGAGAAAAGTTTGAAACATGATGGGAAATGGCTCCTGCAGGGAGAAAAGTTTCCTTGGATGTGTCAAATCACTGTTAGCTTCAGTAAACATGGCGACTCAGCTCCAAGTGGGTCAAACTCCTCATTCCTCTCAACACCACTTCCTGGGACATTACAGGACACGAGCAAAGGGTGAAAACTTGATCAGTGAGGTTTGTGGAACCCAAGGATGGCCAGGTTAAACACCACAAAGAAATTAGTTATACAGAAATCAGTCCACTTCAGCTATAGGGCTGCCACATCAACCACAGCTTACAACTGTGTTTGAAAAAGTGTACATTTGGATTGTTTTCCAGAAAGTGGCTATGACATTATACCCTGACTGCATTTGCCTTTGAAAAAAATTAATACAATATTCTGTAAAACGGTCCAGCTTACAATGACAAGCTATTGAACTTACTGCCTGCATCTACCTCACAGATCTTAAAGTAACTCAAAAGAGCCACCTGAATGATTAAACAGTAATCTGTTTGCAAAATCATTTTGTCCACCAAAAATCACCTCCTAACATCCTGAGACCAATCAGTTGCTCCCTGGGTTTTTAAGCCAGAATTCTACAACTAACATGGGAAAAGGCCACATTTGTTTCTGACAGTAGTGTGAACTTTTTAACTTTTCTAGTTGTTGCTTCATTAAGGATCATATTCTTGAAAATTTCAAAAGAAATGTTATTGCTGTCAAGTCAGCACTCAGCATTCATGTAAATGATGTGATGCTGTGATTCATAATAAGAAATATATTTTGGGGTCCCTCCCTGGTGCTTGGGGCCGTCTGTGTCGCCACGGGCACAGCGCCGCTCACACCATGGCTTGGGTCATGAAAGCGCCACAGCCTCTCGAGAGACGTGGGTCCTCGGAGCCTCTTTAGTGCCAGAGCTCGGGCCACACACGGCTCCACAGAGGTGGAAAAACAGAACCTCTGGAATGGATGGACTCTTCCTGATCAGCTTTGCTAACCTGCAGCAGCTGGACAATGCTCCTCTTTAATACCTGTCTGCATAATCTTCACATCATTTCACTCTGGTGGCAGGGACTCAGCTCTGAATTCTGTATAGAAAAAGCACCTGGATCCCAGTCTTTCAATGGCTTCGAGACAACCAGAAGTGCCTGCCCTTGAGCCTAGGGGGCCTCTAGGCAAGATGTCCCTGCCCATCGGGACGTACCTCCGGGCATTCAGCTATGATGATGCCCTGGAGGAACCTACACCCATGATTCCTCCTCCATCAGACATGGACAGCATCCCCTGGAAGCCAGTGATTTCCGAGTGCAAGTATCAGCACCTCGCCAAGGTGGAGGAAGGAGAGGCCAGTATCTCGTCCCGTGCCCTGCCATCGGCTACTGACGGTGCGGACAAGGTCCCCGTGGTGAAGGCTAAAGCTACCCATGTCATCATGAATTCTCTGATCACAAAACAGACCCAGGAGAGTATTCAGCGTTTTGAGCACCAGGCAGGGCTACACACCCCACAAGGGCCTCACCATCGAAGAGACCAAGTACCCTCGAGTGGCAGAAGCACTCCACAAACTAAAGCTCCAGAGTGGAGAGATAACAAGAGAGGAGAAGCAGTCGGCCTCCACCCAGTCCACCCCAAGCAGCAACTCCCACTCTTCCCCTAAGCAGAAGCCCAGGGGCTGGTTCACTTCTGGTTCTTCCACAGCCTTACCTGGCCCCAATCTTAACACCATGGATTCCGGAAGTGGGGAAAAGGACAGAAGCTCGGCAGAAAAATGGAGCCTCTTTGGACCAAGATCCCTCCAGAAGTCTGATTCTGGAGGTTTTACCATCCAGGCCTACAAAGGAGCCCAGAAGCCTTCTCCAATGGAACTGATCTGCATGCAGGCCACCCGAATGGCCGAGAATCCAGCAGTGTTCAAGCCACCCAAAATGGACATCCCAGTGACAGAAGGGAAGAAACAGCTGCCGCGGGCCCACAATCTCAAACCGTAGGACTTGAATGTTCTCAGACGCACTGGCTTCTAGAGCTCTTTCTGTTCCAGGGACTCTGGATAGAGGGTGCCTTGAGCCCAGCTCCCCTTTACCTTGGCTCTGACATAGGAAAAGTTTTGTTTTGTCTTTTAAAATATCTCTCAAACTGAGGCTAGAGCTGGAGACATAATTGATTTTTGAGAAACATTAGTGCAAAATTTGTCCTTGTGCAGAAGAAGCCATTTTGTACTGCTTTAATTTAAAGTTAGACTAAACCTCAGCAGTGATGTATGGGGACCTTATTACCTATTTTTGTATCTTTACTCTACCCAAGAACTTTGATCATTACTTACTAGGTAAATAATGTTTGTGTTCTTCCAAAACCAAGGCTTCTTGATTCCTTTACCACTATCCATGTGCGCATGGACAAATCATGGCGCAGTGGTGTTCACTGACTAGTTTAGACAACTTTAGCCCTCTTGGCTATGTTGGCACTGTGTGCTCCAGCCTCGTCAGTTATGGGGACCCAAGATCTGTTTGAGATATGGGTATAGTTAAGAGCCAGCCTTGGCAGGGATCCCCTCTGTTTTCTGCTGAAACCGGAATCTCCTTGCTTTTTGGTAGACCTCATGGATCACTTTGTCCTGCAGCCAGTTCTTACTGTAGTACCTCTTGGGCCAGTGCTGTTGGAGGGATGCTTCTCTTTTGTGTGTCACAGAACAAACACTAGCCTTATATATCCTTTGTTGTACTTTAAAGTGAGATTAATTTAACTTCCTTTTGGTTGAAAACTTCCTAAGGGAGAAAATTCAGTCTACTGGTTTGGTATAGATAAATGGATGTTAAACTTTCTTAAAGGAGGCAGCAACTGCAGTTTGAGTATAGTCTTCGGTTCATATGAAACTAGGGTCACCCTATTTTGAGTTTCTTGTTCAAGCCAGGGCCTGAAAATTTTTTTCCTGGAAGGTGGAAGAATTAAAAAATTTTCTGTATGCAATCATTTTCCCCCCAAATGAGCCTCATACCTTTATAAACATGTACCTCACTGAGGAAAGGGACTAGGGAAACCACCTTTTCATTTCTCCTCACTGTATACATGTTCAATCATTGTCTTGAACACTGCCTCAAATACCTGCTGTCCTTTGCTTTGGACAGTATGGTGTCTACAAAAGGAGCTGAGCTGATCTTCCCACAGA
Organism: Lipotes vexillifer; assembly: GCF_000442215.2. NCBI lineage: Eukaryota > Metazoa > Chordata > Mammalia > Artiodactyla > Lipotidae > Lipotes > Lipotes vexillifer. The sequence continues at coordinate 834,180 of NW_006793646.1, read as the reverse complement.
GATGCCCTGGAGTCTAAAAAGATCAGAACAATTAATTTATTTGTGTCTTCTGTTATGCTTGTTTCTCTTAACTTGTTTTGGCAATAAAAATCCTTACTACTTTCTCAAAATAAAGAAATATATTTTTGGTCTTAGTCCCTGTTTCTAACACAGAGCTCCTAAAACTCTCAGAATTTCCTAAAGGTGTTTTGTTATGTTAATGAGGTGACTTGTGCAAAGCACCTAAAGATGGGGCCTGGTTGCCAGGGGAACCAACCATATGATTAGAGCCTTGGAACTTACAGCCTCACCACCCCAGGAGGGGAGAGGGGTTGGAGATTAAGTTCAGTCATCAATGGCCAATGATTTAATCAACCATGCCTAGGTAATGAAGCCTCTATAAAACCCCAAAAGGACAGGGTTGGGAGAGCTTCTGGGTTGGTGAACATGTACAGATATGGGGAGAGTGGCCCTCAGTGAGGGTGTGGAAGCTTCTCACCCTTTCCCCTTTCCTTGCCCTATTCATCTCTTCCATCAGGCTTTTCTTGAGTTATATCCTTTAAAATAAACAGGTAATTTAGTAAGTAAAATATTTCCCTGAGTTCCGTGCTGCTCTAATACATTAATCAAACTCAAGGAGGAGGTCACTGGAACCTATATAAGGCAACTGCTAACAACTGTAAAAGAGGAAATCGACAGTAACACAATAATAGTGGGGAATTTAACACCTCACACCAATGGACAGATCATGCAAAATGAAAATAAATAAGGAAACAGAACCTTTAAATAACAAAATAGACCAGGTAGATTTAATTGATATTTATAGGACATTCCATCCAAAAACAGAAGATTACACTTTCTTCCCACGTGCGCACGGAACATTCTCCAGGATAGATCACATTTTGGGTCACAAATCGAGCCACAGTAAATTTAAGAAAATTGAAATCATATCAAGCACCTTTTCTGACCACAATGCTATAAGATTAGAATGAAATACAGGGGAAAAAATGTAAAAAACACAAACACATGGAAGCTAAACACTACGTTACTAAATAGCCAACAGATCACTGAAGAAATCAAAGAGGAAATCAAACAAAACCTAGAGGGGCTTCCCTGGTGGCGCAGTGGTTGAGAGTCCGCCTGCCGATGCAGGGGACACGGGTTCGTGCCCCGGTCCAGGAAGATCCCACGTGCCGTGGAGCGGCTGCACCCGTGAGCCATGGCCGCTGAGCCTGCGCGTCTGGAACCTGTGCTCCGCAATGGGAGAGGCCACAACAGTAAGAGGCCCGCGTACCGCCAAAAAAAAAAAAAATATATCTAGAGACAAATGACAATGAAAACACGACAATCCAAAACTTATGGGATGCAGCAAAAGCAGTTCTAAGAGGGAAGTTTATAGCTATACAAGCCTACCTCAAGAAACAAGAAAAATCTCTAATAAACAATCTAACCTTACACCTAAAAGAACTAAAGAAAGAAGAAGAAACAAAACCCAAATTTAGCAGAAGGAAAGAAATCATGAAGATCAGAGCAGAAATAAATGAAATAGAAACAAATAAAACAATAGCAAAGGTCAATAAAACTAAAAGCTGGTTCTTTGGGAAGATAAACAAAATTGATAAACCATTAGCCAGACTTATCGAGAAAAACAGGGAGAGGACTCAAATCAATAAAATTAGAAATGGAAAAGGAGAAGTTACAACAGACACTGCAGAAATACAAAGCATCCTAAGAGACTACTACAAGCAACTCTATGCCAATAAAATGGCCAACCTCGACGAAATGGACAAATTCTTAGAAAGGTATAACCTTCCAAGACTGAACCAGGAAGAAATAGAAAATATGAACAGGCCAATCACAAGTAATGAAATTGAAACTGTGATTAAAAATCTTCCAACAAACAAAAGTCCAGGACCAGATGGCTTCACAGGTGAATTCTATCAAACATTTAGGGAAGAGCTAACACCCATCCTTCTCAAACTCTTCCAAAAAAGTGTGGAGGAAGGAACACTCCCAAAATCATTCTATGAGGCCACCATCACCCTGATACCAAAAGCAGACAAAGATACTACAAGAAAAGAAAATTACAGACCAATATCACTGATGAATATAGATGCAAAAATCCTCAACAAAATACTAGCAAACAGAATCCAACAGCACATTAAAAGGATCATACACCATGATCAAGTGGGATTTATCCCAGGGATGCAAGGATTCTTCAATATATGCAAATGAATCAATGTGATACACCATATTAACAAATTAAAGAATAAAAAAACATATGATCATCTCAATAGATGCAGAAAAATCTTTTGACAAAATTCAACACAATTAATGATAAAAACCTCTCCAGAAAGTGGGCAGAGAGGGAACCTACCTCAACATAATAAAGGCCATATACGACAAACCCACAGCAAACATCATTCTCAATGGTGAAAAACTGAAAGCATTTCCTCTAAGATCAAGAACAAGACAAGGATGTCCACTCTCACCACTATTATTCAACACAGTTTTGGAAGTCCTAGCCTCAGCAATCAGAGAGGAAAAAGAAATAAAAGGGATACAAGTTGGAAAAGAAGGAGTAAAACTGTCACTGTTTGCAGATGACATGATACTATACATAGAGAATCCTAAAGATGCCACCAGAATACTAGAGCTAATTAATGAATCTGGTAAAGTTGCAGGATACAAAATTAATGCACAGAAATCTCTTGCATTCTTATATACTAATGATGAAAAATCTGAAAGAGAAATTAAGGAAATACTCCCATTTACCAATGCAACAAAAAGAATAAAATACCTAGGAATAAACCTACCTAGGGAGACAAAAGACCTGTCTGCAGAAAACTATAAGACACTGATGAAAGAAATGAAAGATGATACAAACAGATGGAGAGATATACCATGTTCTTGGATTGGAAGAATCAATATTATGAAAATGACTATACTCCCCAAAACAAACTACAGATTCAATGCAATCCCTGTCAAATTATCAATGGCATTCTTTACAGAGCTAGAACAAAAAATCTTAAAATTTCTGTGGAAACACAAATGACCCCGAATAGCCAAAGCAGTCTTGAGGGAAAGAAAAGGAGCTGGAGGAATCAGACTCCCTGACTTCAGACTATACTACAAAGCTACAGTAATCAAGACAATATGGTACTGGCACAAAAACAGAAACATAGATCAATGGAACAAGATAGAAAGCCCAGAGATAAACCCACGCACCTATGGTCAACTAATCTATGACAAAGAGGCGAGGATATAGAATGGAGAAAAGACACTGTCTTCAATAAGTGGTGCTGGGAAAACTGGACAGCTACATGTAAAAGAATGAAATTAGAACACTCCCTAACACCATGCACAAAAATAAACTCAAAATGGAGTAGAGACCTAAATGTAAGTCTGGACACTATAAAACTCTTAGAGGAAAACATAGGAAGAACACTTTTTTTATTTATTTATTTTTTTTAATTTTTTGCAGTACGCAGGCCTCTCACCGCTGTGGCCTCTCCCGTTGCGGAGCACAGGCCCAGCGGCCATGGCTCACAGGCCCAGCCGCTCCGTGGCATGCAGGATCCTCCTGGACCGGAGCACGAACCCACGCCCCCTGAATCGGCAGGCAGACCCCCAACCACTGCGCTACCAGGGAAGCCCCCAGGAAGAACACTTTTTGACATAAATCACATCATGATCTTTTTTTGATTCACCTCCTAGAGTAATGGAAATAAAAACATAAACAAACAAATGGGACCTAATGAAACTGAAAAGCTTTTGCACAGCAAAGGAAACCATAAACAGGACGAAAAGACAACCCTCAGAATGGGAGAAAATATGTGCAAACGAATCAACAGACAAAGGATTAATCTCCAAAATATATAAACAGCTCATGCAGCTCAATATTAAAAAAACAAACAACTCAATCCAAAAATGGGCAGAAGACCTAAATAGACATTTCCCCAAAGAAGATATACAAATGGCCAGGAAGCACATGAAAAGCTGCTCAACATTACTAATTATTAGAGAAATGCAAATCGAAACTACAATGAGGTATCACCTCACACCGGTTAGAATGGGCATCATCAGGAAATCTACAAACAACAAATACTGGAGAGGGTGTAGAGAAAAAGGAACCCCCTTGCACTGTTTGTGGGAATGTAAATTGATACAGCCACTATAGAGAACAGCATGGAGGTTCCTTAAAAATCTAAAAATGGAATTACCATATGATCCAGCAATCCCACTACTGGGCATATACCCAGAGAAAACCATAATTCAAAAAGACACATGCATCCCAATGTTCACTGCAGCACTATTTACAATAGCCAGGTCATGGAAGCAAATTAAATGCCCATCGACAGATGAATGGATAAAGAAGATGTAGTACATATATACAATGGAATATTACTCAGCCATAAAATGGAATGAAATTGGGTCATTTGTTGAGACGTGGATGGATCTAGAGACTGTCATACAGAGTGAAGTAAGTCAGAAAGAAAAAACAAATATCGTATATTAATGCATATATGTGTAACCTAGAAAAATGGTACAGATGAACGGGTTTGCAGGGCAGAAATTGAGACACAGATGTAGAGAACAAACGTATGGCCACCAAGGGGGGAAAGCTGCGCGGGGCTGGGGGGCTGTTGTGATGAATTGGACAATTGGGATTGACATATATACACTAATATGTATAAAATTGATGAATAATAAGAACTTGCTGTATAAAAAAACCTAAATACTATTCAAATGATAAAATATTATATTAAATTACTATAATTTAATACTATAATTATAACAACATCACATTAGGTTATAATTAAAGCACTGGGACAGTGCCTAGCCCATGTTTGTTAAATAATAAAACATATAAATATGCAAAATGTGAACTTTTGTAAGTGCACAGACACGAATCTATTTGTTGTACTATGTTATCCAAACAGCTCTATGAAATTTTATTCAGTTAGATTACATTCCAATGCAAGAACTACAAGTACACTCAGAGCCTCAGCACATTTATTAGCTGTGAGACTTGATGAAAAAAATGAAATTTCTCTAGAACATATCAGGATTTGAGAACAACAGGGAACTATGCCATCCATGGACACTGGAACATTTTTGAAGTCCTTTGCTACTGATGTGACTATTGTTTTATCTATAATAGAAGCTCTACCAAAAATATCCCAGCCCATTTGAGCTGCAGGCTCAAAGTTCTGCCTTCATTCCCACATGGTGGGTTTGACATATCCCCAGGGATATCTGCCGTAAGTAGGAATAAGAAGGTTCTAGCATGTTTGTGAACATGCAAATTCTTAGATCTCCCCTCATGGAAATTTTGTTCCAGTCGGCCGGAGGTTGAGCCGAGGAATCTGCATTTTAACATACATCAACTTCCGACATAGGTGGTCTAATGCCTACTGATTAAGAGTCACTGGACTAGAGGATCCTCCACTCAGTTTGGGATGCACCCTCAGGTTCATGCGTGTACTCACAGTGTGGCTGTCACAGGCTTTCCAGCTGAGTCTAAAGTGTTTGAGGTTTTCCTGGATTCTCGAATTGCTGGAGCATTGCTTAAATGGAACCAAGTCTACGTATGATAAATCCCAAGGATAGGGACTTCCCTGGTGGCGCAGTGGTTGAGAGTCCACCTGCCGATGCAGGGCACACGGGTTTGTGCCCCGGTCCGGGAGGATCCCACATGCCGCTGAGCGGCTTGGCCCGTGAGCCATGGCCACTGAGCCTGCGCGTCCAGAGCCTGTGCTCCGCAACGGGAGAGGCCACAACAGTGAGAGGCCCGCGTACCCCAAAAAAAAAAAAAAAAAAAGAAAAGAAAATCCCTAGGATATATCTGCATGAGTCTGGCTTTTACAACAGGAGTGCTGAAGTTCTATTCCGATAAGAATTTGCTTCCTTTGATTTGCTCTAGGCTGTTCTCAAAATGAAGCTGTGAACTGGTAGAATTTGGTCTTTGTATCCTACCTCCTATGCCTTCATCACTTCTAGCTTCAATATCCAAACAACATGTGGGAAACTGGAGCTTCTTGGCTCCTGAGGATCACCAACTGAGGCACCCAACCAAAGCAGCCTAACCCTCCTTCCCCTGCTCTGTATTTCTCTCTGTCTCCTCCATCAAAATGCACTTCATCCATTTCCCATCTGGTCAGGATCCTAGCTAGCATCAGCACAGTGACAAAACTTTGATGTGATACAGCAAAATGAACTAACATACTAATATTTTATTTGGAAGCCAAACTAGGGCTAAGAGAAGGAGATTTTCTCTTGGGTCTCACACATTGCAAAATAAAGTTAATGAATAAAGTTAATATGATGGTGCCAGGTGATGTGGGCATGCAAAGATGTTCCTTCCTCCACTTTTTTGTTAGAGAGAATAAGAACATACTCAATTGATCAGAAATCTGCTACCTTTGTTGACAATTCAACCAGGTAATAGAAAGTCTTAGCCAACTAATAGGGTTTGGAATTCAACATGGCAAAACCTAGACCTTAAGAGGTTTCAATTTTTGGAAGGAAAATTCAGAATAATTTATTAGAATACAAAATATAATAAAACTTAAAAATAGGGATCATATACCCAAAATATTGTTTGGTTAAAATGAGGTTCCACCGCACTGTTTAAACCTAAGACCAACTATTGTAGCATTAGAACAGACACAACAGGCAAGCAAAATTCTCAGGGGAAAACAGAGAAAACCAGTTCTCCCACAAAAGCTTTAAAAAGGCAGTAGAGACTTACTATATTTTAGACCATTTTTGATGATCTCACAGTATCCAACATGATTAACACTTAAATATATCATGAAATGGTAGTACTTTAGGGTAAGATAAAGGGGAGCAGAGGAATATCCCATAATTTACTGATATTTTTGCATTGTTAGAATCATTCAAACTTTGGCTCTGTCCTTGGATTCAGACGTATCTAGAGGCCTTTGGCTTCTTAGTAGTAAATCATTTACCCATAACTTTCAAACTTTATGGTTACAGTTAACATTTAAGCCTTAATGGATGCTAATGGATTACTTTTTTAAGGTAGCATGTTATTTTACAGGGGATTTTTATATACAAGGCCTTACAAATTTCAGGGAATGACTCAAAGTTAGAAACAGCATGCACCATAATAAGATAGGAAGAAAGATATCAGGAGGGAGGTAAGTAGTCTTGCAACCTCTAAAATAAACAATCCTATGTTGTCACCTACAGTCTCCAATGTACAGGAAAAAACCTTGCTGATTATAGGGCTTCCCACATGGTCCAATTCCAGCAGCAATCTCTAAGGGGAAGAGTAGAAATATGGTTCATATTGAAAAAGATCTATCAGGCAATAAAGCAAAACTCCAGCTCGTATGGGCAGAAATCTTAATAACATCTATAACTTTAGGACAATTCATTTTGTTTTGCCTTGCACTGAGCTGCAGGTTTCTGAGGAGATCTTGTTATCTTTGGAGAGTAGGAAAAGAAACACAGGCAGTCCTCTATAGAAACTCACTTTCAGGATGAAGAAAGGTCCTGGGAAGTCGATGTGTCTGAATTGTATATTTTCGATACATGAGCATATACCTGGGGCTCAAAACTGACACAATGGTAGTAATAAGTGGTCCTAGCTGCCATTGACTTAAAGCCAACCACTGCACTCAGTTCTTCATTGCGTGACTGCAGTATGAATCAGGGTTCTGTGAATGCAGGGTTCTGCATCTCTCTCAGCTTTTGCTTCCACATCTGTACAGTGGATATGGTAATAATCCATATCTCTCAGGCTATGGTGAATTAGAACTGACACCACAAGTAAAAACACTTGATAAATGCTCAAGCACTACACAGTTTTTCCGTAATCGTGATACAAAATCAGATACTTTTCTCTTCTATGCATATTTTTTCGTAAATGAATAATTGGTCCCACCCAAATAGAGAGAGCTTTAAGAACCACATTCTAACACTCTTTAAGAAAGGCCTATTTACAACCTGATTGTTTGAGCTTCTGATAAACGTAATTGGCTGAATCATAAAACATGTTTTAGAGATTTGTGAGAAATTTCAGTGCAGTTGAGTAAGAGGATGGCTGGAGAGCCAGAGCCCCTGGCTGGCTGTCTGCAGAAGAACAGCTGCTGAGTGGCTAATTCCACAACCTCGGTCCTCTCTCCTGGTGTTCTGAACCATATTGACCTTGTGTGCCCTGGTGGCAAACATCCTGTCGTCACTTCACAGATAACATCTCAGTCGAAGGTCATTTTCTCAGGGAAAAGTGAACCACTGACCCCATTCAGACTAAGTTAGACCCTTCTGTCACATTCTCATAGTATTCTGTATTTTCTTTCTAGCACCTAGCAGAGTGGATGAATAACATTGATAAATAGGATTCTTTGATTAATGCCTGCCTCTTCTGGAGTATAAGCTCATTAGGGTGCAAAGTATGAATGCTGACCTCCTCATTATAGCAACCCAGAACCTAGCTCATGGTCTGGCACACAGTGGGAGCTTAATAAATGTTTCATTCTTTAATGAAGAGTGAGGACTTGAAGCCAAATCCTCTGATGCCAAAGCCAGGGTTCACTTTACTAACAAAGAAATGGCTCTAAGTATTACCTGGGGAGCCCAGTAAAATACAGATTCCCAAGTATTCCAACCCCATAGAATTAGAAACTCCCAGGGCCAGAGGACTCTTTATTTTCTGATTGCAGCCAGTCATAGACCAGCTATACGAACCACTGCACTATACCCACATGTGCATCAGCTTAACAAACAGTATACTTACAGAGGATCCAGAATCCTGGTATTTTCAGTTCCTACCCTCTGCTCAATGTTGGAAGGGAACACCCTCCAATCTGCCTCATATTGTGTCAGGTAAGTGGATGAAACTCAAAAGCAGTTCCCATGTCTTCACATAGAACGCGCACTGTGTAATCCTTCCCATAACCAAATCAAATGCATTTTAAAAAGCAAAACTTTAAAGCATATTGCTAAGTGAAAGAAGCCAGCCTGAAAAGGATACATACCATATAATTCCAACTATGTGACATTTTGGAAAAGGAAAAACTATAGCAATGGTAAGATGACCTGTGGCTGCCCAAGGCTTGGGGGGAGGGATGGAGTGATGAACAGGTGAAGCACAGGGAATTTTTAGGATGGTGAAATTGCTCTGTTTGAAACTGTAATGGTGGATACATGACATCACACATTTGTCAAAACTGAGATAACTATGCAACACGAAAAGGGAACCCTAATAGAAACTACAGACTTTGGTTAATAATAACATATCAATATTGGTTCATTGATTGTAACCAAGGAACCACCTGAAAGCAAGATATTAATAATAGGGGAAATAATGGGGAAAATGGGAAGCTGGGTGAGTGTATGGAACTCTAAGTACTATCTGCTCAGTTACACTATAAATCTAAACCTGTATTTTTTCAAAAGCGTAAAAAAATAAAACATACCCCCAAAATGACGGTGGGAGTAGAGTACCACAGCTTCATCACACTCTCATTTACTTAGCGCTTACTGCATGGGGAGCACCAAGCTGAGAATTTTCAAACATGACCTCATTTAACCCCAACAATACTGCTCTGTGGCAGCTAATACCAATATCCTCACACTCCCTTGAGGGTTAGGGAACCGAAAGCAGGTGCTGTTAAGTCCTTGCCCAAAAGAACACAGCCAGCCAGTGTCACTAGGTTTCAAACTCAGGGCCAGGTTGCCCCAAACCCCACACGCTTACCCACTGTGGGAACCTGCTTCGATTTATTTACTTGTAGTTGCTTTGGCCTATGCACAAACAAGTGGTTTACTATGAAGTTTAATCCATAACTGTAAGTCAAAATGATTAGGGTATTATAACACAGGGTCAGATGAAAAGATTCTCACCATGAAGAAATGCCTGCAGATAAGCCTGGGACACACACACACACAGAGGAAAACAAACACTGCCCTCCAGGAGCATGGGATGGTGGAAAAGCAGGGCTTATGAGCAACAGCATAATGAAATCAGGTTTCAAATGTTGAAATAATTTTCTAGGTCCAAGATGGAGCCACTCCTGCCCAGGGTCCCCTATCAGGGAACTTTAACTTAGATAACCTTTGCATCCCTATAAATGCTCCCGTTGACCAGAAACGCAGAATATCCCGTCAGCCAATCCCCAAACGAGGTTGACTATGTGGCCCCAGCCAATCGGATAATTTCTATTTTTCTCTTCCTTGTTCTTTATTCTTTATCCTGGAAAAGCTTCCTGCCTTCAGTCCCATTCTGCAGTTCTCTGAAAGGAGTATTAAATAAAGTTTATGTCACCTAAATTGTCTTCTTTAATCATTTTTTACCACGAATAAACCAATCATGGTAACATTGATGTATGAACTGAAATGACAACGTTTTGCTTTAAAACCAAACTATTTTTTTAATAACAATGACAATAAAAAGGCCATAAAAAAGAGAGAGAGACCAGGAACCACCACATTGAAAGAGACTTAAGGGCCATATCAGCCTCGTGCAATGTGTGAGTCTCATGGATCTTTATTCAAACAAACTGACTCTGGAGAAATTAGTAAATTTTGAACACAGATTGAACATTATATGATGCTAAGGAATTATGTTTTAGGTGTAGTAATTTTATTAGAATTAGGTCTTTTTAAAAAAATATATCAAAACTATTAAAGATAAACCTTATGGAGATGAAGTATTATATCTGGGATTTGCTTCAAAACAATTTGAGAATGGGTGGAGAGTGGGTACAGGTCAAATGAAATTAGCTGTTGACTGATAATTGTATAATTGTTGGAGAGAACAGTGGGTACATGGAGTTCATTATACTCCTCTCTCCTTTTGAAAATGTTTGAAATTTTCCATTATGAACATATTTTTTTAAAGTTTATTATCCAGCATTAGTTCTAACACTTATCTAATCATGTACATTGTTCTCATTCAATAAATATGAATATGAACATTAATTATAAAAATAATAATTGTAACTAAAACATGAGGTCCATATACAAGCATTTTCACTCTGATTGTTTTAATAAATCATGCTCTACAGTTTCTGTTAACGTTTTCAGGAAACAGCTCCACATCAATCTTTTCTTGTTTTGGCCGCGTTGGGTGTTGGTTGCTGCATGCGGGCTTTCTTTAGTTGCAGCCAGCAGGGGCTACTCTTCATTGCAGTGCGCGGGCTTCTCATTGCGGTGGCTTCTCTTGTTGCAGAGCACGGGCTCTAGGTGTGCAGGCTTCAGTAGTTGTGGCTCATGGGCTCAGTAGTCATGGCTCACGGGCTCTAGAGAGCAGGGTCAGTAGTTGTGGCATGCAGGCTCAGTAGTTGTGGCACACAGGCTTAGTTGCTCTGCAGCATGTGGGATCTTCCCAGACCAGGGATCGAAACCACGTTCCCTGCATTGGCAGGCAGATTCTTAACCACTGCGCCACCAGGGAAGCCCACCCATATCAATCTTCACTGTTTCTGTTGTCTCTCTGTCCTGGGTCTCTCACTGTTCATTTCCCTCAGGAGCCTGTGGCCAGAAAAGGGCATCCCTGGCAGACGGAAGAAGTCGAAGGAGCACTGTTACCTACTGATGTCTTCCCCTCAAGTGGAGGCCAGGATGCACTCTCAGGGCTGCTCTGAATACAGTAACAGGTCTCCTTTAACCCTGGACATCACGCACTGCCGCAGACACCCACATCTGGATCCAGGTGACCCAGAGCATCTTAGAATCTGCATCATTCCCCCCCACACCCAGGGTTTGGATTAGTTCTTCACCTAAGATACTTCAGAAGGACCATTCCAAGGACTCTGAGTGATTCATAGAAGATGTATAAGGGAAAATGAGGTTCTACCTCCTTCCCAAATGGGACAGGACAAGCCCTTGGCTAGCCACAGGGAGACATTAGCCAGCAGGCCGATGCCAAACAGGAGGAAATAGCAGTGAAACAGGAGGGAAGCGGGCAGGGCAAAACCTTTAAAAGAATGACATAGCCATAGTACATGACGAAAACTAGTGAGAACCAACTAGGTCCAAAATGGCAGAAGACTCAACTTCCAGTAGACCTTGAGCCTCATTATATGCTCATTGTAATACATTAGCATGCTAAATGACACACCCAACAGTGCCATGACAGTTCTGAAGCCAACCATAAAAGGTCAAAAAGTGGGCGGTGGCCCAATTCCTGGAAATCCCCACCCCTTCCCCAAATAGTTGGACTAATCGTCCCACTCATTAGCCCATAAAAATTAACCATGCCACATTTCGAAGCGTCTTGCCTTTCGAGATGGCCCACACTCTGTGGAGTGTGTTTCTCTCTAAATAAATCTGATTCTTACCTATCACTTCATCTCCAAATTCTTTCATGACAAAGAAAGAACCTTAAATTCACTGGCAACAGTAGGGATTCCATTTCCCCAGCAACAAAAGTATAAGCCTAAGTCATGAAGTACCTTCATGAAATCTAACTTCAGAGGCTGGCACATTATTTTGTTGCAGAAGTTTCTTTGACAATAATGTCCTAGGCCTGCCCAGACGTGGGATGATCACGGCAGTCTGAATCCCACACCATAGGCGTCCTAGGATTAGAAAGTTTAGTTTTGTGTTATGTTACATATGGAGCATATGAATAACTATTCAGCACATTCTGATTGCAGAGGAAGCAAGAGGTGAAAATATTTACCTGCTACCCTCTTTCCCCCAAGGAGTCCCTCACTCCGAGGAAGAAAAATTTCCCATACAAGTTAAGTGAACGTTTCAACTTTGGTTGACTTATTCAGCCAGCTGTTAAGGCATTCTTTTTAAACTCTTGTCATTTACTTGTGCAGTTTTGGCTTTTGGTATTCAAAACATTCCAAAAGCCCGCATTCATTTTCCTTTCCACAAATTCTTAAAGGTGTCTGGGGAATTTCACTACGCCCAGTGAATTAAAATTCTAAAGGTCAGGAAGTGTATCACTGTGTACTTAAACAGTGACCCTGTGTGGTACAAAAGTGAAAGACTGATTATGCAAATTGGCAAGTGCATATTATCTGAGATGCTGTTGCAGAATATTGAACTGAATTCCAGGAGGGACAGAGGAGCTCGTCCCAGCCTGTCCATTCACAAACTGATGTTAGGTAAATTATGGAATTCCTTTGAGCCTCTGTTAAGAGAATGGATGCAGATTAGTTGAGGGTCACTCAAAATCTCAGATTCAGTGAAATGCTTATTAACCTAATAACCCTTCAATTTACAATGATTTGGGTTTCTCTGGTATGATGAGTTTGAAACATGATAATAAACCCCCAAAAGGCTGCCTCAAACCAAAACTCCAATATGGTATTCCATGCAACAGGAACTTTCTCTGAAAAATGGCCATTTGCACAGAAGACTCCCTTTCTGAGGGTAGGTTCATCCAGGATAGAAAACTGTAATAGGGAAGAACAAATCTGATGCCATATTAGATCTGTTTCTTTTACTTTAATCTTTGTATGTTATTGCTTTTGCTTCAAGTTAAGAATGTTGCCTATAGCCTGAAATACATAGGATTACCGATTCTCAAGGCTCTGACCTTTAAGGGTATAACGCTTTTCCATTCATATAGAGATAAAAAGTTGCAGAACAGAGACTAACATTTGTCTTGTTGGAGGTTTACAGGAACATCATGACCTGACCTACCTGGACAGCTGCAAGAACAAAGGATTCAGATACCAAGAAGCTTGCACCAACCAACCAGGCCCCTCCCTCACCTAGCCTTTAGAAATGCTTTGCTGAAACCCTTCAAAGCGTTCAGGGGTTTGGGGGCATGAGCCACCCGTTCTCCTTGCATGGGCTGCAATAAACCTTTCTCTGCTCCAAACTCCGACATTTCGGTTTGTTTGACCTCACTGTGTGTCAGGCACATGGACTTGCGTTTGGTAACAAAATCACAGATCAGATGTTGCTTAATGAATTTAGGATCAGAACATATGACATTGTGCTTCTGAAAACCTGTTTCCTGCAAACAAAAATAGCTTGTAAGATTTCAGCCATTACAGAAATATATCCATTTAGATACTCAGCATTAACCATGAGAGTCACAGCATTCTCTTCTGATGAATTCTAGAGAAATGCATTTAATGCTCATTTTCCACTCCATACAGCCAGTGATCCTACAATTACAACATTATCTCACCTCTATAATAAATGATTACATAACGACTTCTCTTACACTCTCTGCTTTCTCTTCCTTGTAGCAGACACTTGGCCACATCGCCTGGCCCACCAGATTTCAGCACAGAAGTGCAGGACAATACTGTGCAAGTGACCAGCATCCATTTCAAGCCACACTGTGGCACCTCTTAGATTTGGGGCTTTCTCTGATGTCACACAAGGCAGCACAGCGCACA
>NW_006793646.1:819154-819828 GCF_000442215.2 Lipotes vexillifer | reverse complement strand
CCCCCCGACTAAGCACAGCTTGGAAGTGCATAGAGCAAATGAGCCTCTAGGGGCAGCCCTCAACCAACAGGAGACAGGACTTAATGGAGGTAGCCTCCCTGTCCTTCGCAGGAACATCTCTAAGGTGAATTCTTAAAGGGCTCCGACAGAATTGATCACCGGCTGTCCACAGAGGTGGCCAGTCCAATAACTCACCATTTTCCCCACTTCGTGTCTCACTCTCCCACTCCCTCACCTCCGCTTCCTGGGATTAACTCCCAAGTAAACTATGTGTACCCACATATTTGTCTCATGCTCTGCTTTCAGGGAGACTTTCAGGGAGACTCTAAGTCTGTTTTCATGGTCCCCTTATTTAGGATGATGACCATCAAAATATACTTCTTCCTTTTGTCTAATACACCAGGTTTGTTGAGGGAGATAAATGTCTGCCAGTCTGCTGAGGCCAATACAGTTCTCCCATGACAGAGAATTTTAACACACATTGGCTGAAAGAGCTACAGTGGTTGGCCCACTTTATGGTAATATCTGATTGTGTCTTCTGGTGTCTCTAAATCATTGTTCCTCATTTTCGTTGTCTTAGAATATATGCTAGCTGGCTTGGAATCAGCTGTGAATTCTGAATAAAGACTTAACACCTCCCCTTACGTTAATACTCTTAGACTTATTGCTTAGAG
>NW_006793646.1:753493-819144 GCF_000442215.2 Lipotes vexillifer | reverse complement strand
GGAAAGAGTAGGTATATTGTCCTTGAAATTAAACTTTCTTTCAAAGCAAGGCAACGACTTTTTGAAGTGAACATTTTTGAAACTTTTTAGAACTTACAGTAACTAAACATTAAGAGTAAATATATTTGCATTTATTAAATATGAAAACAAATTTACATTTGCAAAACCAAAATTCTCTCAAAAGTTCTTAAGATAATTTTATTTATTACTTTGCTTTCATTTGGACTTTTCCTTATAATGAATTGTTTTACCTTTAAAGAAACGACTTTTTACAAAATACTAATAATGCCTTGCATTTGCATGGCACTTTCTTGAATTATTTTATTTGAGGCTCAGAAAAAGCTTTGTAAGATAATGATAATACCCAGTTTTACAAATAAGGAAACTGAGACCACATTGCTAATAAGAAGCAGTGTCAGCATTGAAATCCAGGTCTTCCAGCTCCAAGTTCAATAATAAGCCATTTGTCTCATAAGTATTAATGTTTCCATGAAGAATTCCTAAAAATCACTTCCTAGGGCTTCCCTGGTGGCGCAGTGGCTGAGAGTCCACCTGCCAATGCAGGGGACATGGGTTCGTGCCCCGGTCCGGGAAGATCCCACATGCCGCAGAGCGGCTGGGCCCATGGGCCATGGCCACTGAGCCTGCGCATCCAGAGCCTGTGTTCCACAACAGGAGAGGCCACAACAGTGAGAGTCCCACGTACCACCAAAAAAAAAAAAAGAGAGAGAGAAAAAAATCACTTCCTAGCATTCCATAGAGTGAAACAGAAGCACATTTCTCAGCAATGGTATTCCAAAAGTAAGACAAAAAGTGAAGTCTCTCCTTCACGGAATGAAGGACAGAAACAAGTAACTACATCAGGTCATCAAGAAGAGACACTGGTCACCTCCTAGGTGTTCAGACTCCAGGAAAGATAGTTTCATTGAGCATGCAACCCTGATAAATCCAGCCACCTGACAAAACACGAGAGCTGTAAAGGGCTCATTCTGGTTTATCAAATCAATGATCCATAAAGTCAAAACTCTCTCCAAAGGAAAACTTGACATGACAGACAGCAACAATTCTGTAGGGGCCGTTAGGGTTTATCACATTAAAAGCATTCTGTTCTGATTAACTAGAACAAATCTTACAGATAGGCTGATACTCAGGAAAGAAGTGGCCACTGATCAAGGACATGAAATGGTAGGGTGTTAACACTGGGACCCTGGACGAATGACCCCTGTGGTTCCACCTGGACACCCCGTGACCTGCTTCTGTGTGATGAGGCTAACTTTGTTATGCTCTTGTCTTACTAGCAGTTATATTTTGAGGAATTGGGTCCCCATCCCTCACATAAAATGTGTTTGGTACTCTGTGACCTAGAAAAGTTAAAAAAAAGACTTAAATGACTTAACACGTCCAAAAAAATATTATTTAAGAGCATTAACATTGATGGTACAGAAAAGTAGGTCCTTTGCAATCACGAAATCCAGAACCATTTCTCAGTAACAAAGAAATGAAAAGTAACCATTGCAAAGGGTAAAAAAGTATGATTAAGTGAATTTTGACTGAAGGAAGGGAACTAGGTCCTAAAGCTTTGTCTATGGCAGAAATTGTATTGGTCACTCACCTCCATCAGGGGATTGGGGTGTGGAGAGCTGAATGGCCCAGCTCAGGGTGCCAGAAACTGAAGTGGGTGAGAAGGACATTTTGTAGAAACACTACCCAGAGTAGAGTGTCATAGCCTAGAAGAGTGAAGAAGCATCTGCATGGAAGGGTGATCTGGCACGGGGTGTCAGAGGCCAAGGAAAGAGAGGAGAGCTTCCATGCAGAGCAGGGAATAGCAGGGTCAATAGAAGCCTGGTTACATAGTGATCAAATAAGTATACATATTCAGTGTAATTGGAGCTGTTCACTGTCAGAGAAGGAAGATACAAATACTGAAATGGAAAAAATTAGAAAGCACTCAATGAACAAATTTAATTAGGCTTAGCTATTATCTGTCCCTCTACCCACAGCTAAGGAGAAGTTGAGGAAAATCATTCAGTAGAATATAGGTCTATTTAGATTCACAGTATTGCAAAGTGAGATCTGTTAGACTTGTTTTGCCCCCTCTGGATTATTTCCATACAGATTTGACTGACCTACATCAAATCAAAAGGAAGAAGGAGAGAATTTTATGGTTGAAGAAAATACAACCTCTTTCCTTTGTACAAGATTTAAACATATATATATTTTTAATAATTTGATTCAGTAATTAAATTTCTCTGGTAGCATTTGCCTCATTATACCAGTGATTGATAAGTGGTGAAAATAAAGTTGCAGATTGTCATTCCAGCTTGCCAAGTCTGAGATGGACGCTCCAGAATGGTGTTTCCTCTCCTAAATACTGTTGTTTCGGCTCATGTGTGATTACAGTTCACTATTTTTCCAACTGGTTTTTCTTAAGCAATTACAATTATCTGGCACGTGTGCTTCTGTCATAGGAAGCAGTGGCAGGCATGAAAATGGACGGGAAGAGAGTCGGGAGCAGACTCTGGAACAATCTAACCATGACTTTAAATAAATCACTTAAGCTCAGCATGTCTCAGTTTCCACTCCTATAAAATTAGAATATCAAGGAAGACAATTTCTAATGTTCCTTTCAACCTGTCTTCTTCATTTTCATTCAAGATATTGTCTTAATTGCAAACAACCAACTTAAATTTTTTTAAATTTTCTCACAGTTTTTTTGTTGTGGTTTTTCGTGGATTTTTGTTTATCATAAGGCCTCAGACATGTTAACAAATTGTCAGTATCTTGTCTTAAATTTGTAGAAACTTTTTACAATATTGCAGAAATTATCCACAATAAGCAAACTTGTTATTTTGGTGTTGTCTCAATTTATAGTTTCAATTTTGCACCTGCTAAGAAAATGTATTCTTATTAGGAGTGATAAAAGCCTGCCCAATTTCAGCCATCTCTCTGTGTTTGCTTTCTGATATACACACCTGAGGACCAACTCCAGTAATATGAGTCATGTTAAAAATTTAAGCTATTTATAGGATACCAATCAATCAGTAAACATAGTAGAAATATATGTATCGTAGAAGCAGTGAATGGAATCTATAAAATATAGAATTTCTCTAAAACATACATTTGCTACTTCAAGATACTCCTAAATAAAACCTTATTAAAGTTTTTTTTATAAATTAACAATTTACTTAGAAATTCATTTTCTTAGAAATTTACTTAGAAATTCATTTTCTTAGAAATTAGCAATCTACGTACTGATTTAGAACAAATGACCTTCGAATCAGGTTATAACTATTTGAATTTTTAATCTTTCTTAATGTATATAATTTATGTCCATTGTTTCATTATGTGAATTATTTGCAGAATATAAGCTTTTAACAACGTGGTGAAATGAATAGAAGATTGCTAAGTAGTATAATTTATTCCTCATAAGTTAACTTTCTCAGAGATTGAATGTTAAAAATGAAGAGCTCTTTGTAACATCAGATAAAATATTGCTTTTCTTTTAACTAGGTACTACTCTTATATTGAGAGTCCACTTGCTTCCAATGGATTTTTAAAAATCCAACAACCCATAAATCCCAAGAGGCTCTATGAGAATTAAGTTGACACAGGCACAAACACACTAGTAAGATTCCATCAATAAAGGTAACTTATATTAAGAATCTGTTTACACACTAAATTAAGGCACAATAGTGTGCGAGTTCTCATACAGTATGGTTTTATGAAAAGAAAGGCATTTATGGAAATTCAAAGTACTTGGTTCCCAAAGTCCAAGTTTTATTTACATATTTCTATTCTAAAAATAAGATACAAAATCCTTATAATCATTAAGAGAAAGATAACACTCTTCCATTAACAGATGAAAGAGCCATCATAAATAATTTTCTTTAAAGTACTTGGGAAATTTAGCTCCATCAATCCATCTCCAGAGTTAGTCAAAATATTCATCAAAATATAACATGCTATTTAGCAAAATATAACAAACTCCTGTTCTTTAGAAGGTTACATTCTAGCTACATATTCAGAATCCTAATTGCATACACTGTTAAGATATTTAATTTACTTAAATAAAATCCTCAAAGTTGTGACAAACCAGGTATAATGAAAAGATATCTACAAATACTAGTTGCTGTGATTCCTGAAATGCAGATGGATTAGGGATAGAATAGGATAAATAAATTAACACACTAAATTCTAATGCATGACACAAGATGGCCTGATCTCTCACGAGTGGGGATTCTTGGGTCCAAAAATCTTGAAGAATTTTACAACTTGGATGCCAATACTCAGCATATAAGTAGCATTTTCATTTTCTCTGGGAGAAACAGTTAAGACACAGAATATTTAATGAACACTATTAACCATTAAATTATCATAATTGTAGGGTTGGGGCTTTTTAGGGGCACAGGGAGAGAGATCCACTTTTCCCTATGACAATTTTGGAATGTGAATTAACTGAAGAGTTTAAGGCAATTGGGAAAAGCTTAGACATGGTTAAATATTTGAAAGCCCTAGGAAACCACACAAATGTAGAATGAGGCTGTAAACTCCAGAAATCATTTGCAAAAAGCATGCATGTCAGACCAGGAATGATTACAATACAGCAAACTTGGCTTGGGAGCTCATTTCTGCCTTTTCATGTCTGTAACCACAGCAACGAGCACAGAACCACAGCAACGAGCACAGAACCCCAGCACAGAAGAGGTGCTCTCTAAATATTGGTTGAATCAATCAATGAATGATCCTCAATCTCAAATCTACCATCTTTTTCTTTTGAAAACTAAGAACAGCACTTCTTGTCTAGTGCCTGGCTCAGCATTCGGCATTTCCCTTTCTGCTCATTTCCCAGTATCTTGCTTTTCTGGACTTACATAAACTCCTCTGGCCATACTGGCCACCCAAGCACAACACCATAGGGGAGATGTGTATTCCATCCCTGATCATTTAGGGTAAAAAGGATTGCTTCAATTTCCTTGCCCTTTGGGAAACCAATTTAAAACATTTGTAATCTTCGTCCTCTCCAATCTTTGTCTTCAGTCAATCTTTAAGAAAATGTGTTAAAAGATTCTGTTTCTGAGTGATTCATAATGCTAATGAATTCATCAATCCCATTATCACACATCTTTTGGTACATGTCAAACTGGATGTAGCTGACAAGGTTATGGCCATTAAATACAGGTTCATGGACATACATACTTGTTCTCGACAGGAGTCATCTATGGCTAACCTTTGACTTTCTATGCTTCTATTAATTGAATGTCAATAATTGCATACAATTTTCACATTACTCTGTCATTGCATGTCAAAATTTCCAAACATCAATGCATATTTTTATATATTTAAATGGATATCCTTTATTACTTTGTAATTGTCCTTTTTCTGAAAATGGTTTGTATCACTTTATTTTAACATTTTTCAATAGTTATCCTACTTTGGGACTAGCGAGTGTTTTCACATAGTCTTCGTTTGAGTTTCCAAGAAGCTGAGCCTGAGATAAGGATCCTTATGTTACTGATTCTTTGAGGGAGTGTTTCAGAAGAAACTTGTAAGGAAGTGAAGGAAGCAGGATAGGACACAGGGGGAAAGCAAAGCAAAGATGTGGTTTCAGCTGAAGTCTAGTCTCAGCCTGATCCCATAGTTTTGGAACAAGAGTGACACCACAAACATTGTCCCACCTTGAGGCAAGGGAGCTGGATGTTCATATTTCCTTATCGGTCAAGTGGGTGTGTGCTGCTCCTGGTTAGGGGTGAAGGCTGTTTCCCTCCAGGCAATGTCCAGGAAGGTGGGTCCCATCTATGGAGGTCAATTCTTTATCAAATGGAGCAGCTGTGGCTTTTAGCAGCTAACACACATAGTAGCTGGGTGTGGGCATGCAAGCCTCCCAGAGGGTTTTTTCCTGATATTTAATTTGACCACCCCCCCCCAAAAAAAAGAACTTCCTATGGCTTGGTGGTTGTTTTATTGTCTTAGAAATACATATATGAACTATGTTTTCAATATGTAGACATTTTACTGAATAAAACTGCAGTGATTTGGTAGCCCATCACTGGACAACTAAAAAATTACAAAGCGGATGAAAACAGAAAGCTTAAATGGTGCTTGTAATAAAACCTTAAATTCCAAATGCAGCCTATCCTAGGAATTCAGTGCTGGAAATTGCATTCCATGAATGATAGCTACTGTGCAAATTTCATTATATTATGCAAATTTTTATTTCATAAATGAAAACAATTTAAATGACTCAAATTTTTATGTCACAAATGGTAGTAATTCCAGAAGCTTCTGTGCCACGTAAGTCAACAGCAGATTTACCAGAACAGGTGGGAGTTTTCCTTTCACCAGGGTAAGGTCTCCCTTCATTAATGGCAATGTACCCACTTTAGCAATGGCCCTTCCCAAGGAGCAAGGAGCACTATATGATCTTAGAGCAACTTGGGAACCATAGACTTTAGTTACTTGACACCTGTTCTCTAATAGCACAGTGTGTCTCCATTTCTTCTTTCTATGCCCCTTACATATAATGTCTTGCAGGTTTCATCATGCCTTCTTCCCTCTTCATTTTCCATGCCATAGATTGCTTGTTCCTCTTTCACATGATTGACTATTAAAGAAGCAAGACTAGACTACCTCTCAGGTGGACCGACTGGATGGAAGAATTGGCAACAGCCCTTCTCCTTCCTTCTTGTGCTTCTGTGCATTTACAGCCTGTGTTCGGGGACCGTTACATATGGGCACCAAGGTTACCCCCTGGTCTCCCTTGCTGCTTTATCAATATGGAGTAAAGTATGAGGGCAAAGGCTTTGGAGGCTGGCACAGACCCAACTTAAAGGGTTGCTGTGGCACTTGGAGTGTCAGGCTCTTTCTCTTCTATTTGCTTGTTGTATGGCTGCCTTGAGCTAGAAGCAGCAAATGAAGGTCAAAGATAACAATCTATAGCTTTCAAAAAGGAAAAGGGGAACCAGTGACCACTGCTAGCAATACATATAAGAATAAAATGTGATGCAAGCCCTGATAGAGCCCCATATATCATCTTGAAGACCTAGGAATAGCCAAATTTCACAGAACACAGCAACCACTTTGTGAAGAAATGAGTACTGTGAATACTATGGGATAGCTACATAGGCTCACAATCCACAATCTGCAGAGGCACATCAAAAATTCCGAAACAAGTATTATGAGAGGATTTGAGGTCAGATAATAGTTGTGCCCTTTTCATGCATCATGGAGGGTGGAGTTTGGGAAGGATAAGTGCAGAGTTGAATTTAGGGCTTGGGAATTTTCTTCTGTAGGCAGTCAGCACAACTGGGGCACCAAGCCAGGTCTGAAATTCATCTGTTTCCTTTTTGCAGAGTTCTTCAATCTGTTTAATCTGGAATCTTATCTATGACATACCTCCTTTATCTCGTATAGGTCTATCTTTCCAGGACTTGGTTGTATTTGGGACAACATTAGAATGTTCTTTAAGACTTTCTTTTTAGCAATTTATGTGTCACTTTAGAAAGGAGATATTCATGAAATCTGTTTCCCACTCAACATTTGATAACAAATGAGGCACAGAGATGTTAATGGCTTATCTTATGTCACACAGCTATTTATCGGGCAGTTGTAAATTATTGCATAATCATTCATTCCCACTGGCAGGCTACATATTAAGTAATTATATTTTCCCTGTGAAGATTCTTTATCTCAGACGCACTTTATGATCCAGCAATACTAAACTACTTGTACCATGATATTTCTTATTTATGTATCTCCTTTCACTGTTCCCTCTTCCTAGAAAGTTCCCCACCTTACCCTGGCCTGTCTCTATATCCATGCTGTACATTTTCACCTTTCAGGAAGCCTTCCCCAGGAACCCCAAAATGGGTTAGGAACATCTCATCAATACCACAGTGTATTATAACAACCTATTTCTGTATATTTCTCTCCAAAGAGCAGTGTGTGTCTTATCTTTATATCAACTAAGTATAGTATAATGATTGAGTGTAGGTGCTTACTAAATTTGTATGGAATGAATGGATGAGGAGATTAATGAATACAAATATCAATGTATAAATAAGCAGTGTGAACAACAAGCTTCTATAAGAGGTTATGGACAGTGTTTATAAGAGGAGCTAAGAAATGATATTGGGCTTCCCTGGTGGTGCAGTGGTTGAGAGTCCACCTGCCAATGCAGGGGACATGGGTTCGTGTCCCGGGCCGGGAAGATCCCACATGCTGCAGAGTGGCTGGGCCCGTGAGCCATGGCCGCTGAGCCTGCGCGTCTGGAGCCTGTGCTCTGCAATGGGAGAGTCCACAACAGTGAGAGGCCCGCGTACCACAAAAAAAAAAAAAAAAAAGAAAAGAAAGAAATGATGATGTTTATTTAGATAATCAAGAAAGATGCAGGTTAAGTGCTATTTTTGCTTTCCTGCATAAGGTAGTCTTCAATTACATTTTCTACAGATAAAAGTAATTACCCTGGGCTTCCCTGGTGGTGCAGTGGTTGGGAATCCCCCTGCCAAGGCAGGGGACACGGGTTCGAGCCCTGGTCCGGGAAGATCCCACATGCCGCAGAGCAACTAAGCCCGTGCGCCACAACTACTGAGCCTGCGATCTAGAGTCCACGAGCCACAACTACTGAGCCCTCGAGCCACAACTCCTGAAGCCCAGGTGCCTAGAGCCCATACTCTGCAACAAGAGAAGCCACCGCAATGAGAAGCCCGCGCACCGCAACGAAGAGTAGCCCCTGCTCACCGCAAATAGAGAAAAGCCCGCACGCAACAACGAAGACCCAACACAGTCGCAGATAAATAGATTAAAAAAAAAAAAAAGTAATTACCCTACTGTCAGGTTCCATCTAGATCTTGAAGAGTCTAGAACCCAAAGAGACCACCAAAGTTGCCTGGTGCCTAAAATGTTACCTGATTTGCAGTAATTTCTCAGTAATTATTAACTAAGTGAATAAAATGCAGAAAATTTAGGACTGTCACAGGAAAATGTTTCAGGGAGATGATGGTGGAATCACTAACTCTTAACCTTCCCAGTGATGAGTATCAAGAGAAGGCTGAAATCCAGCAATTCTACTCCTAAGTGTATACTTAAGAGAAATAAAAACCTGTGTCTGCACATATACAAAAAATATACATTAATGTTCATAGCAGCGGTATTCATAATGGCCAAAAGACAGGAGACAACCCAAATGTCCACCAACCAAGACATCGATAAAATGTAGTATGTATATATACAATGGAATATTATTTGGCCATACAGTACTGATACATGCTACCACACAGATAAACCCTGAAAACATTATGCTAAATGAAAGAATCTAGCTACATAAGACCACATATTATGATTCCAGTCATATGAAATGTCCAGAACAGGGAAATCTATAGAGACAGAAAGTAGATTAGCGGCTGTTTAGGGCATGGGGAGGAAGTGTAGGGGATGTGACAGCTAAAGGCTATGGGGTTTCTTTTAGAGGTGATGAATTGATTGTGATGATAGCTACACACATCTGTAAATATTCTAATATCCACTGAATTGTACACTTCACTGTTTGGGGGTAAATTGTATGACATGTGAATTATACCTCAGTAAAGCTGTTTAAAAATGAAGGCGGTGGGGGAGGTGGGGGGCTTCCCTGGTGGCGCAGTGGTTGAGAGTCCGCCTGCCAATGCAGGGGACACAGGTTCGTGCCCCAGTCTGCCGCGGAGCGGCTGGGCCCGTGAGCCATGGCCGCTGAGCCTGCGCGCCCAGAGCCTGTGCTCCGCAATGGGAGAGGCCACAGCAGTGAGAGGCCCGCGTACCGCAAAAAAATAAATACATAAAAAATTAAAAATAAAAATGAAGGCAGGGTGGAGAGAGACAGAGAGAAAATGCTGAAAACATCTCAGACTAAAGGCTGCCCATAAGAATCCTCCCAGTATGTTAACGAGATCCATTTCATTTCAGGCATTTGCTGAAGATGTTCCATATTAAAGACTTCATTTCTACCCAGCCAATTTCCAAGGCCCCAGTCAGAGCTCATTAACACTTAGCCTGTTTTAGTCCGCTACTGCACGGTGAACTCTTCTTTCTTGCTGTTGTGTATAAGCAGCCGAACTATATAAAAGTCCCTATCCAAGCCACATCCATAGTTTCAGTACCAAACCGGCATTTATTGCATGCCCATTATGTGCCAAGCGCTTAGCATTTGTCATCTCTAAGCCTCACCATAACCCCAGGAAGTAGGTTGTATTACCTCATTTTACAGAGGAAGATATGGGACAGAGCTTAGCTAATTGCCATGGTGTCACTATGTGGGAACTGACAGAGCCAGGTGTAAGGTACATGTGTGATTTACAAGATCTGTGCTCTATTCACCAGTTTGTGTCCTCGAAGTCTAGTGTGGTGGAGAGAAATACATAAAACCAGTATAAGAGAGGGAATAAAGAAGGAGAGAATGGACTGTCTGATAAAGACAACACAATCTGGTGTTCCAGTGTGGAACAGTGATGTGAGACTCCTGTTTAAAATCCTGCCCTAATGGCCTGCACGATGACAGAGTTCCCCTGGGTCTGGGACCACTCAGGCCGTCTGCCTGAAGAGGGAACTTTTAAATTCTTGCTCTAGCTGAGCAAGCAATAGCATACTCCCAGGTCAGTCTCTCTTGCAAAAGACCCCTGCTTTTGTTCATAATTCTAGTTGTCAGCCTTATTCCACCAACACTTGGTGCCGTATTTACTCTAAATAACTTATATTTAATGTGTCCAAAATTAAACTCCCGGACTTCCCCATTAACACCTGTCCTCCCTCTAAAACTTGCTACTCCTACAGTCTTTCTTATCTCTGTGCACGTTAACCCCATTCTTCCCATTGCTTTGGACAAAAGCTTTGGGTCATCCTGGAGTCTTTTCTCTTTTACATCACAAATGCAATCCATGAGAAAATCAGCTCGGCTCAAACTTCAAAATACATTCCAAAACTTCTCTCATATTACCACCTCCCACCTTCATATAAATTTTTGCAATAACTTCCTACCTGACTTTCCTTCCCCTGCCCTTGCCTTGCTATAGACAACTTTCAATACAGAAGCCAGAGTGATCCCTTTAAAACAGGAGACAAACCACACCCTTACTCTCTGCAAGGCCTCAAATTGGCTCCTGTTGCACTCAAAGTACTTACAATGGCTTTCAAGGTCCTACATTTTCCGGCCCTTTTCACCTCTGTATTAGTATGCTAGGGCTGCCATAACAAAGCACCAAAGACTGGGTGGCTTAAACAACAGAAATTTATTTTCTCACAGTTCTGGAGGCTAGAAGTCCAAGATCAAAGTGTCCCCAGGGTTGGTTTCTTCTGAGGCCTGTCTCCCTGGTTTCTAGCTGGCCACCTTCTCCTCGTGTCCTCACGTGGTCTTCCATCTGTGTGTGTCTGTGTCCTAACCTCCTCTTTATATAAAGATATCAGTCACCCTAAAAACTTCATTTTAACTTAATTAACTCTTTAAAGACCCTATATCCATATACAGTCATATTCAGAGGTACTGGGGGTTAGGACTTCATAATATGAATTTTTAGGAAGTAGGGACACAATTCAGCCTGTAACAACCTCTGTGACATCACCTCCTACCACTATCCTCCCTCATTCTCTACATTAGGGCCTCAAGAGTCATCCTGCTGCTTTTCTAACAGTCAGGCTCCTTCCTGCTTCAGGAGCTATTCTTCATGTTTGAATCCTCTTGCCCCAAAACAGTTGCAAGCCCTCCTCTTCTCTCAATTCCTTTGCATGTGCACATGAATGTCACCTTATCAGTGAGGTTATTCCTATACCAAGCCTCAGACCTCCTAACTACACACAGATTCTCCATCTCCCCTTGATTCTGCTTAATTTGTCTCCAGAGCCTGTATCATTATTTATCACACTATATATTTTCTTATTTACCTGCTTGTTTTTCTTTGATCTCCCTCCACTTAATAGGTACTCATTAAATATTTGCTGAATGAATCAATAAATAAAATATATTCATTTGCGGAAAGGAATACCTCCAAAGTTCAGCATCATGAGGGATCTGGCAATGATATCCTATAAGCCACTGTTCAGAAAATCAAATGTTTTGATTAGAAAAGAGAAGAGAGGCCTAAGGGAACACTGGGGATAAATGACCTAAAACTTCTGAAGGAGTGTCCTGTGGATGACCCCGAACTCACTCTTTGCATTTAGCATTCCTCCACTTGGCCAAGTTGGGACCAACGGATAGAACTGAAGAGAAGGTAAATTTTAGCTCAATATAACAACAAAAAAAATTCCAGTGAAACGTTTATGCTTCCAGAAGATGGCTCCCAATCATAGAAAATAAGGAAGCAGAAACCAAGTAATTACCTCAAGAATACTGCAAGCAAGATACCTGCGTTCACGAGTGGATCAAACAGTGGATTTTTAAGTTGGGTTCCAACTCCAAGATTCTCGAAAGATAAATCAACTTTAGATGAGGAGAAACATCACCACTTCACAAAGTATGGCTGGTCTCAGTGCCCGACTGTTTTCGTGACTCGGGTGTGGTGAGATTGCCAGGTCTGGGAAGTATCACAAGATAAAATGAGAATGGGAAATCAGGGAGACGGGGGCCCAGCTTTGCCAATAAATTGTCACATGACTGTAGGCAAGACCCACTTCTCTGGGTCACCGATAAGTCCTCACTAAATTGAAGGCTTGGGTACATATACACAATGGAATATTACTCAGCCATTAAAAAGAATGAAATAGGGCTTCAATGGTGGCACAGTGATTGAGAGTCCGCCTGCCGAGGCAGGGGACACGGGTTCATGCCCCAGTCTGGGAGGATCCCACGTGCCGCGGAGCGGCTGGGCCCGTGAGCCATGGCCGCTGAGCCTGCGCGTCCGGAGCCTGTGCTCCGCAACGGGAGAGGCCACAACAGTGAGAGGCCCGCGTACCGCAAAAAAAAAAAAAAAAAAAAAAAAAAAGAATGAAATAATGCCATATGCAACAACATGGATGGACCTGGAGATTATCATACTAAGTGAAGTAAGTCAGACAGAGAAAGACAAATACAATATGATACCTCTTATATGGGGAATCTAAAAAAAATGATACCTATGAACGTATTTACAAAACAGAAATACACCCACAGTAATAGAAAACAAACTTATGGTTACCAAAGGAGAAAGGTGGGGGGAGGTACAAATTAGGAGTTTGGGACCAACATATATACACTACTGTATTTAAAATCGATAACTAACAAGGACCTGCTGTATAGCACAGGGAACTCTGCTCAGTATCCTGTAATAACCTAAATGGGAAAATAATTTGAAAAAGAATAGATATATGGGGCTTCCCTGGTGGCGCAATGGTTGAGAGTCCGCCTGCCGATGCAGGGGACATGGGTTCGTGCCCCGGTCCGGGAAGATCCCACATGCCATGGAGCTGCTGGGCCCGTGAGTCATGGCCGCTAAGCCTGCGCATCCGGAGCCTGTGCTCCGCAACGGGAGAGGTCGCAACAGTGAGAGGCCCGCGTACCGCAAAAAAAAAAAAAAAAAAGAATAGATATATGTATATGTATAACTGAATCACTTTGCTGTACACCTGAAACTAACACAACTGTGTAAACAGACTATAGTCCAACATTTAAAATAAAAATTAAAAAAATAAAAGTATAATTTGCATATAAAAATGAATAAATAAAGGCTTGGCCTAGATGAGTACTACGTCCCTTCTGTTCTAAACACTGTAATTCTAGGTTCTTTTTCAGATCTTAGAAACTGGAAGAGAGTTGCGATGAAAGACGGTCACAGGGTATCAAGGGAGGGGGACAAGGTACCCTGGCACGTTTGGATTGAAGGAAAATCATGTTAAATTCTTTCTTACCAGAGGAATTCAGAAATGAGAGAACAAGTTCCTCTGGGCCAGTCATCCAACATCTTCTCTTCAAGGGTGTGAAAGGTGAGGGTGCTCCAAGCTCGAAAAATCGGGATGAAACTGCTACTTACACAGAAAACGGCTTCTCACTCCCAAGGGACTAATAAAGCACTGGGGTGTGTGCTGTGCTGTGGTTCCTGGAGACTCAATCATACACGGAATGATTATCACTGAAGACTAATTCCAAACAGAAGTAAGCCTGTGAGTGAATGCGCATTGCTGTGCTTGCCTGAGCTGCTGCTTCATCTTGACTGAAAAACATCTCTTGTGGATGTTTCCCAGGTGTTGAACTGAGACTAATAAGGTAGCAGTAAAGACTTGAGTTATTCCAGCTCCGTATCTAACATATTGGTCTACCTTCTGCTAGGCACAGCCTGCATGTGGCTTTGGGGGCTGTTTAGAGATTTCAGTGGAAAAGTACCAAGCATTGTTGACCAAATCTGATTTTTTTAAAAAATTCCCAGTAGCTTCCAAGTAGTTGGGATTGAAATGGTACAATGGACTTTAAGCAAATCTGTGACCTGTTTTCTTATGTAGGCCCCAAATTAGTACCAAATTGTATATTCTCCAAGATTTAATCCAGGGTAGATGCTCCAACTCTAGAATTATCTGAGACCAAGATCTGTGTTTTCACCATTGTCCCCATTTATTTCCATCTTATTTTACTCTTTCTCTGTGAAAGAAAGCAGACCTGCCTGGTTTCCCTTTTTATTTCATCAGTATCTCTTCCCAGGCTTTACAAACTCACCAGAACAAGGTGGAGTATTTGGGCCCTTGGTCCCATGAGGTTTAGATAACACAACATGTTTTTACTGAGAGTTGAAAAACAGAAATGACAACATTCCTTTTCAGACTGGGCTCCCTAAGCCTTTTCCTTATTCTTCTTTTTGGTACAATAATGAGGTCTGACAGGGCCCCTTGACACCATTAATAGTAAATGAATTTTTCAGTAAAGACTAACAGAGAAAAACGATGGAAGGTCAGATTTATTTTTTTGACCCAGAGAGTTCTGTATCTCCTTATGCCTTTGCTTTCCATGTATACTTTGTGAGAAATGTCAGCAAAAGCTTCTTAAAATTAATCCAGTAACTGCCTCCTTCAACTCTCCTTCCTGGAACTCTTCACCCATCTGCCTAGAGGTCCTAGACACTTCTTAAGGGCCCCTATCCCAAAAGATTAAAGGCAGTGCAGTCAACTCAAGTCTTATCCTGAGCCTTATCTTTGTAAACTTAGCAATACTTCCTCCTTTTCACGTAAGAAAATTTACAGAGAAGCAGTCTCACACGTGAATTGGATTCTGTCCCATTTCTCTCCCAAACTGGGAAGAAGCTGGTCATATACTTGCACATTTGTATTATAAGTATTCAAAGACTCTAATCCGGTATCTTCCATATAACACACATTTTAACTCCTACTTTAAACTTTCAGAATGGTTTTTATGGCATCTGTTATGCCCTACTTTAAAACGTCTGTCAGCCTAATATTTCTACTTTCTTTTCCTTTATTAATTTATCTTCAAGGTCATGCGTGGAAACACCTTTCAGGGGAAAGAACCCATCTGCTTTGGTGAAAATGTACACTATAAACCTTCATTTCTGCAAGGGTATAAATAAAAAAAAATCCGAGAGTCTGTTAGAATGCCTTCAAAGCAGAGTTCCCTAAAGCTTGCTTTGTGCAACACTGGTACCAGGAGTCCACGCAGCAAACAAAACAAAATCAGGGGAGTGGGGGGATTCAGCATTAGGAGATACCCTCTTTAAAATTCAAAATGCAAAGGAGTATTGTAAACGGTTGTAGGCATTCTAAAGAAAAGATATTTGCTTCATTTTATTTAACTGCTTATTTCTCAAACTTATTTGATTACAGACTCTTTTCCTGTATGAACGCAACAAATAGTAACATGCTGCTGTACTAGAGTTCCACGGTACACAGTTTGGAAACGGTGCTAGGTGATACTACTCTTCATTTTTCAGAAAGGACTATTCCAATGCATTCCTGTAGTGGAAAATAATCTCAAGATAGAAATATAGCTCACTTCTTTCTCACACTGCATTTACAGGGCTATCTAGGGTTCATCTCACAAACAGTAAACCTCCAAGTGACTATTTGGTTCTTATAAGTAAACACAAAAATGTATCTTCTTTTTTTAACTTCATCTGAATCATCAACAGCTCATTGGCTGGGGATAAATCATCAATTATCACAGACAACAGCCACAGTCACATCTCCAGTGTTCATCTCTCACTCGCCTTCCCTTGTTTTTATTTGTCACACTTCAGGTACTTCTTACTGTACATACTTCTGACCCCTAAATACAAACAAACACACAAAGAATCTAACTTATTATTTCCCTCATTAAAAAAAAACCCCATCATCAGTGATGTCCAGGTAAGACAGAGCAGGTGTCTCCCTCTTCCATCCCTTTTTGGCTGATTGAACCCCTCTCACGTCCTCATTTGTGACATGGAGGGTCACCCCAACACAACTGACAAGTATTCCCTGCGATCCTGCGTGTAAAGTCCCCAGCTTGGCACACAGTAACCCTGACGCCTTATCAGTCATAAAGTGTCCTACCATGATGCCCTCACACACTTTTTATGGTCACACCTGGAACATCTGGCATTCCCTTCTCACTCTTCCCAACTGCAACGTTTTCATCCTCCAAATTACCCTACCACTTCCACACTGACAGACCTTTCTCTAGAAATGTGAGGATATGTCCGATTAATGAGGAAACCTGTAGTGAGCAGCAAGCAGCCTACCGAAGTCCAGTCCATCTGAACGAAGTTCCCTAGCTCCCCAAACATGAACACCTCCCTGCAGCTAACTCCCACTTAACAGCCCCATCAGGAACACTCTTGATGTATTCACATAACCCTTCCTTAAGACATTTTCCTTCTTGCCCCTTTTTCTTCCCTTTTTATGGTGATATCAAATCCCCTGCAAAAAAAATAAAACCTCTTCCTGATGTCCCAGATTAACCCTTTCCAATACTACAGGTCTATGATTCTAATTTTCTTCTGATGAATTCATATATATACACTCAAGTTGTACTTACTGTTGTATGGTTTTCACTATTTTAAAAAAAATTTTTAATTGAGGTAATTGACATATTGTACTAGTTTTAAGTGTATAAGAATGATCTGATATATGGATATATTGTGAAATGATCGCCACAATAAGTTAATATCCCTCACCACCATAGTTACAATTTTTTTTTTCTTGTGATGAGAACTTTTAAGATCTACTCTCGCAGCAACTTTCAAATACACAGTACAGTATTGTTAACTACAGTCACCATTCACTATGGCTTTTATTCCCCCGGATATTTTTCTCACATAAACATAAGCTCTTTAAGGGGAGGGAATGTATCAGTTTTTTACTTCGCCCACAGTGGAAGTGTAACAAATTCTGATTGATCCACCAATACCAAATACTTTCATTCCTAGCAGTTATATTTATTCCAGTTTAACTGGAATAAATTACACATAGGACAGAAAATATTAATTGAGGGATACAGCAAAGCTGGATATAGCAAAGTTGGGGTGTTTACTTAGGGACAAATGACTGTGACGCTTTTATTTATTTGGTAGTTGGTTTGTGTGTGTGGTTTTTTTGCAGTTTATTAACTTATTTATTTATTTTTGCTGTGTTGGGTCTTCGTTTCTGTGCGAGGGCTTTCTCTAGTTGCGGCAAGTGGGGGCCGCTCTTCATCGCGGTGCGCGGGCCTCTCACTATCGTGGCCTCTCTTGTTGCGTAGCACAGGCTCCAGACGCGCAGGCTCAGTAGTTGTGGCTCATGGGCCCAGTTGCTCCGCGGCATGTGGGATCCTCCCAGACCAGGGCTCAAACCCGTGTCCCCTGCATTAGCAGGCAGATTCTCAACCACTGCGCCACCAGGGAAGCCCGGTTTGTGTATTTGTTTTGTCATTCAGGATATTGTTTATTTAGAAAATGTGTTCAGGAATACTCACGTTTTATCTGCCTGGAATCTTCCCAATCATTTTTGGTTTGGGTAACACTTCTCTGGCTACAGCCTTAACTCATCAAAGACTCTAGAACTTCTCTCTCTTTAAAAAGGAAACCATAAAGGACAATCCCTAGGCATGATGTATGGAGACAAAGAGGTCTAGTTGCCTTGGAGCATAACAGCCCTCAGCCTCAATGTTTGTCACCAATGTTGAGTGACACAGGCCACAGCAATCCTACTGAGAGCTGTGACTTCCAGCGGCTGCTCTGGGGAGTGACTCTTCTTGATCACATGATATGGTCCTCCATCCTGCAGTAGGTGGCCAGCCCCATGTAGTCCTCTCAGCACCTCTGGCAGGCAGCCTTTCCAAGCACTGTGCCACCTGCAGACAGGGTGCCTGTCTTTCATGTACCTGGCACATGCCCTTGGGAGTGGTGAAGGTTTTTCCTAATTCTTAGCATATTGCCTAAACCTACATTATTGGAATACAAATGAGCAGCCTGATAAAAGAGTAACCTTGAGTCTGCTCTCATTTCTGTGGCAAAAAAGTAAATCACTCACAAATATGGAACTTTTATTAGCAACACATTACTTGGGGATCCACCTAAGTAACACTAGGTTGAGAGTCACTGCGCTCACTGACAGCCCCTGGCAAGATCAATGCAAGGTCAAAGTCAGGACTGTCCCAGTCACTCAGGTGAACTGCTCTCTCAAGAAAAGAGAACTGGGCTTCCCTGGTAGGAAGTGTAACAAATTCTGATTGATCCACCAATACCAAATACTTTCATTCCTAGCAGTTATATTTATTCCAGTTTAACTGGAATAAATTACACATAGGACAGAAAATATTAATTGAGGGATACAGCAAAGCTGGATATAGCAAAGTTGGGGTGTTTACTTAGGGACAAATGACTGTGACGCTTTTATTTATTTGGTAGTTGGTTTGTGTGTGTGGTTTTTTTGCAGTTTATTAATTTATTTATTTATTTTTGCTGTGTTGGGTCTTCGTTTCTGTGCGAGGGCTTTCTCTAGTTGCGGCAAGTGGGGGCCGCTCTTCATCGCGGTGCGCGGGCCTCTCACTATCGTGGCCTCTCTTGTTGCGTAGCACAGGCTCCAGACGCGCAGGCTCAGTAGTTGTGGCTCATGGGCCCAGTTGCTCCGCGGCATGTGGGATCCTCCCAGACCAGGGCTCAAACCCGTGTCCCCTGCATTAGCAGGCAGATTCTCAACCACTGCGCCACCAGGGAAGCCCGGTTTGTGTATTTGTTTTGTCATTCAGGATATTGTTTATTTAGAAAATGTGTTCAGGAATACTCACGTTTTATCTGCCTGGAATCTTCCCAATCATTTTTGGTTTGGGTAACACTTCTCTGGCTACAGCCTTAACTCATCAAAGACTCTAGAACTTCTCTCTCTTTAAAAAGGAAACCATAAAGGACAATCCCTAGGCATGATGTATGGAGACAAAGAGGTCTAGTTGCCTTGGAGCATAACAGCCCTCAGCCTCAATGTTTGTCACCAATGTTGAGTGACACAGGCCACAGCAATCCTACTGAGAGCTGTGACTTCCAGCGGCTGCTCTGGGGAGTGACTCTTCTTGATCACATGATATGGTCCTCCATCCTGCAGTAGGTGGCCAGCCCCATGTAGTCCTCTCAGCACCTCTGGCAGGCAGCCTTTCCAAGCACTGTGCCACCTGCAGACAGGGTGCCTGTCTTTCATGTACCTGGCACATGCCCTTGGGAGTGGTGAAGGTTTTTCCTAATTCTTAGCATATTGCCTAAACCTACATTATTGGAATACAAATGAGCAGCCTGATAAAAGAGTAACCTTGAGTCTGCTCTCATTTCTGTGGCAAAAAAGTAAATCACTCACAAATATGGAACTTTTATTAGCAACACATTACTTGGGGATCCACCTAAGTAACACTAGGTTGAGAGTCACTGCGCTCACTGACAGCCCCTGGCAAGATCAATGCAAGGTCAAAGTCAGGACTGTCCCAGTCACTCAGGTGAACTGCTCTCTCAAGAAAAGAGAACTGGGCTTCCCTGGTAGCACAGTGGTTGAGAGTCTGCCTGCTGATGCAGGGGACACGGGTTCGTGTCCCGGTCCGGGAAGATCCCACATGCCACGGAGCGGCTAGGCCCATGAGCCATGGCTGCTGAGCCTGCGCGTCCGGAGCCTGTGCTCTGCAACGGCAGAGGCCGCAACAGTGAGAGGCCCACGTACCACAAAAAAAAAAGAAAAAAAAAAGAAAGAGAACTGACTTCTATTATAAACTAAGCACTGTGCTGGCCACCTTCTCAGTTTGTCACACAGCCTGATGAGGGGATGCATTTTTAGAAACTAAGGCTCTGGTAGGTTCCACAACTATATCCAAAACTGAGATGTAGTAGTCAAGGTTTCTCAAAGCCTGAGTCCTTTACACCATCACATACTGCTGCTCTATTACTAAAGTTCTCTAAAGAAGCAAACCGGTGTATGGCCTGTATGGCCTCCATTAAATCTCCCTGCTACTGGATTGATTTTCTCACTTCTTACCTCTGGGATTGGCATGTATGGTCTACTCTTTTCTCCACTCTTGTTATTCCTTGTTATTCCATAAAATATAGGAATATTCTTTTAAATAAGTCCTTGCGGCAACTTTGGAATTACCATCATTCTTCAAACAAGTTATGTAAACCAGCTGCCAATAGTGGTCTCTGGTTAAACATTTAATATTATTGTTCCATAGAGTTACTACTGAAATACAGTTATTTCTAAACTATCTTGTTCCATAGAGTTACTACTGAAATACAGTTATTTCTAAACTATCTCTTATTTGAACCTGAAGGCTGTCTCTAAAGTAGTTTTGTGTAGTGATTGCAGAGGACTAATTTTTAAAGTGTTGTATTGTCTGAAGATATATGAACACTTCACAGGTGCATTAGTGAAGTAAAGACCCATGAATGAAGCAGTAACTTAAGAAACAGGGCAAATAAAATGTTGCATCTTCTGTATAGGTGAAGGTATGTTAGCTATGTGCAGTTAAATACAGGTATGTTAAGGGTTAATTATTCATTTAAAATTTTCTTTATGTCTGTTCATTAAAAAGAAAGAAAATCTTATTATGTGAAAAACTGTACCCATTACTGTGAGAAAGAATTTTAGCATGAAAAGCTTGAATGCCATGTACAGTTCAGACGTCTGTGGATATTGAAGGCTGTAGTCAAGATAAAGAAATATATAATTCCCTCCATCTCAGAGAAGGTAAAAAGAGATGAGAGAGAATGCAACTCAAGATCCTCTTCTGGCCCGTCCACAGAGAGGAATCGGCATGAATTTCTAGAAGGGAAGACAGGTTGTGAAGCATGTGAAACGCTCAAATATGTCACAGTATCTGCCATCACAGCTAATACTCAGCAAGGCAGAACATTTTATTTACTTTCAGAACCAGATGATCTTGGTTAACATAGCTGCTGGGGATCATGATGCAGCATGGGAGGGAGAAAAAGCAGAATTCTTCCTTTTTTTTTTTTTTTTTTTTTGGTTAAGCTGCAGTAGCATGTGGGATCTTAGTTCCCCGACCAGGGATCAAACCCGTGCCCCCTGCATTGGAAGCACAGAGTCTTAACCACTAGACCACAAGGGAAGTCCCCTAAATTTCTACTTTTTTCTGTTGAGCTGAATGATCTTCCAATTGAAAAGGGCAGAAGAACCACTGATCATTGGTAATAAATGTCAAAGATTAGTGACAGGATTATAGAACAAGTCCTAGCTGCTCTAAATGAGCACCTGTTATAGAATGAATTGTGTGCCCCTCCCCCTGCCCCAAATTCATATATTGAAGTCCTAACCCCCAGTACCTCAGAAAATGACTATAATTGGAGATAGGGTCTCGAAAGAGGTAATTAAGTTAAAATGAGGTCTTTAGGGTGGGCCCTAATCCAATATGACTGGTATCCTTAGAAGAGGGAATTAACACACACATACACACAGAGAGAAGACCACGTGAAGACACAGGGAGAATGTGACCATTTACAAGCAAAGGAGAGAGGCTCCAGAGGAAATCAACCTTATGGACACTTTGATCATGGACTTCTCGCTTCCAGAACTACAAGAAAATAATTTTCTGTTGCTTAAGCCACCCAGACTGTGATACTTTGTTAGAACCCTAGCAGACTAATACAGGGCCCACCTTCTAGCTCAGATTAAGACTGCTTTTGGTGGAAACTGCAAAACTCCTAGTAGAAAACATAGGCGGAACACTCTTTGACATAAATTGTAGCGATATTTTTTCGGATCTGTCTCCTAAAGCAAAGGAAATAAAAGCAAAAATAAACAATGGGACCTAATTAAATTTAAGGCTTTTGCACAGCAAAGGAAACCACTGACAAAACAAAAAGACACACACACACAGAATGGGAGAAAGTATTTGTGAATGATATGACCAATAAGGGGTTAATATCCAAAATATATAAATAGTTCATACAAGTCAACATCAAAAAAACAAATGATCTGATTAAAAAATGGGCAGAAGACCTGAACAGACTCATTTCCAAAGAAGGCATGCAGATGGCCAAAAGGCACAAAAAAGATGTTCAACATCGTTAATTAACAGAAAAATGCAAATTAAAACCACAATGAGATATTACCTCACACCTGTCAGAATGATTACCATGAAAAAGAATACAAATAACAAGCGTTGGCAAGGATGTGGAGAAAATGGAACCCTTGTACACTGTTGGTGGGAATGTAAATTGGTGCAGCCACTGTGAAGAACAGTACTATGGAGGTTTCACAAAAAACTAAAAATAGAACTACCATATGATCCAGCAATTCCACACCTGAGTATATATCCAAAAAAACTGAAAACACTAATTCAAAAAGATACACACACCCCAACGTTCATAGAAGCATTATTTACAATTGCCAAGATATGGAAGCCACCTAAGTGTCCATCAATAGATGAATGGATAAAGAAGATGTGGTATATACACACAATGGAATATTACTCAGCCATAAAAAAGAAAGAAATTTTGCCATTTGCAACAACATGGATGGACTTGAAGGGTATTATGCTAAGTGAAATAAGTCAGACAGAGAAAGACAAATACTGCGTGATATCACCCATATGTGGAATCTAAAAAGTAAAACAAACCAGTGAATGTAACAAAAAAGAAACAGACTCATAGATAAAGAGAACAAACTAGTGGTTACCAGTGGGGAGGGGGAAAGAGGGAGGGGCAAGATAGGGCAGGGGATTAAGAAGAACAAACTACTAGATAAAAATAAATAAGCTACAGGGATATATTGTACAACACAGGGAATATAGCCAATATTTTATAATAACTATAAATGGAGTATAACCACCTTTACAAATTATAAGTCACTATACTGTACACCTGAAACATATAATATTGCACTCTACTATACCTTAATAACAAAAAGATTGCTTTCGGTGATATTTGCAGGGCACAGATAACACCTTAAACACAAGATGACAGAGCTGCAACTCAGCAGCACTCTGCATAAAACATACGGGAGATTTGGGAGCAAATGTGACCAATCTGAGTCCACCCAATGCAACGCAACACTCACCCGCAGGCTGAGAAGGGCAACAGGCTCCTCCATGCTGCAGTGGCCACAGCACCCTTGGAGTACTGTGAAAAGACACAAACCGGAACACATTTAGAGGAGTGTAGAAGGAACTAGAAACAGGTGCCATTGTGCCTCTACACACCTGTTGAGGGAAGTGGAGACAGGACGCTGAGGCAGAAGCAGCATGAAAACTGCTGGTTTTATTTATGTGACGGTCTGTGGTGAGGAAAAGACTGGCTTGTCTTGGTCACAGAGGTGCAACAAGGACATCTGAGTGGGAGGGTAAAGGAAAGGGAAGTGGGCTTTAAGTGGGGTAAGAACTTTCTAGTGACCAGAGCAGCCCAAAGACAGGATGCATTGTTGGAAGAGCTAGTGAATGTCTCCCAAGCTGAGGCATTTGAGGCCGGGCTGGGAATGTGGTGAAGATTCCAGCCAATGGGTGGTCAGTGCCTGTCCCAGCGCTTAGAGTTCTAACTAGAGATGTTCTTGTATTTACTGCTCAGAGGTTCCTGAATATACCTCAGGGCAGGAAAGAGCATAAAGCGCAGAACAGAGACAGTGGCTGAAAAGTAAAAGCCATCAGGATCTCTGAGTGGTGATGAAGTGGAGAAAAAGTAAAGAACGTCCATTCATTCTGACACAGTCAGCAGCTAGTCATCTTCCCCTAGGGAACATCTTTTCCAGGGATGGGTGAGGAGTGGCATGTTTCAACAGTGGGATGGGAAAATGCCAAATCTAAGGACTCATATTTTCATAGTTATAACCTCACCTCTATATTTTTGAATTTTGTGCTCAGTGAAAGTCCCTTACTCTTAAAAATTGCTTCCTCCTTCCCAGGCCTGTTTCCATGGGCATGCAATCTGTTGGGTCACACAGGGTCCCGTGCTCAGGAGGGCCCTGTGCTTGGTTGAACATTCTGCTGTTGCCATCTTAAAATTCTTAATTTTGGAACAAAAGGCCCCACCTTTTCGTTTTGCACTGGACCCTGCAAATTTTGGAGCTGATCGTGTTCCCTCCACATTTTTGAGTCATACTCCTATTTGCATTCAGATGCCTTCAATTGTTCCTATAAACCTGGGACAGACAGAATTGTAGTGGTGGGTAAACGTGTTTGGAAGCAGCTGGGTTTTGCTGTCACTGGGGCTTTTCTCTCCTGCAGTCCCAACTTTTTGTTACTTACTTGCTGTCAGATTAGGAAGGAGATCCTTAGTGTCAGCTTCCTAACTTATAAATGGAAATAATAACAGTAAAGGCCTCACTGACATTCATGGGAAGTGAATGACATAAAGCATGTAAACAAATGACTCGCGGTAACAAATATTTGTCATTATGTGTTGAGGACATTCAGAGGTCATCCAGGGGAAAAAGCAATCCACGGGTCAGGCTTGGATGCCTGGTAAGTAAAGACAGAAGACAACACCTAGGGGAGCTGGCAGAGAAATACTTATTTCTTGGGAAAGAAGCCAGCATCCTCCTGGCTGAGCCAAGATCCCGAATCTGAAGTCCGTGGCTTCCTTCCCTCCCACCAGCCCCACTCTGGACTGTGCCTTGGTGGCTGATGCTCCTTCAGGTCAAGAGCAGAGGTGTCTGGGCAGTTCTAGCCCATTCTAGACTCACTGGATACTAACCCGGCATTGGATGGCTTGTGTTTAACCTAGGAGAAAGTGGCTTCCCAGAAGGCCGATTTCTGTAATTTAGGACAGACACGAGGAAGAACAAGGACAGAGTTTGAGGTCAGAAGTTCTGAGGTATGGGGGTCTAAAGGGAATCATCTTTCCAGACCCTTCCCCTCCTAACTTTCACTTCACCCACATCTCAGATGATGTTACATCCCTGCCTGATTAAAAACAACAACAACAACAAAAACTCAGATGACCGTTCCCTTCTCAAAACAAAAACAAACAAAAAATAAACCAAAAAAAGTTTTTTTTTAAAAAAACCCTTCTTTCAAGGAGAAGTAAATAGGTCGCTGCTTCTCAGGTCCGGCGCCTTTCTCCTTCGGTTCGGTCTAAAGATAGAAATTCCAGGTTACTCGTGGTTGCTTTTGACGGGAAAAAAAAATGAGGTTTTTGCTCCCTTTACAAGCAAAGAAATCCTATTTCCTTCAAGCTTGTCTTGATCTCATTCTCTTCCAGAAACGCCTCCCCCACCTCTTCAAACCGAGACAAAAAGCGAAATGCGGATAAAAACGCACCCCAGCAGCAGCCCTTTATACGATACCCCCGAGAGGCCTGCGGGGTCGAATGAGTCAAGCTCACGGGTAACGGCGCGGAGCGCTCTCGACTTTTCTGCATCCCAGACGTCCTAGGGCTCACCTTTCCCTGATCCTCCGCCGTCCCCCTCCGGCCCCAGACTCTCCCTCCTACTGCTCGCGGGGCTCAGGCGGCCGGCGGCCGGGGAGGCGCTCGGGGAACCGGGGGAGCCGGGGTCGCCGCACCTGTGGGCGCCGGGGGCGCGGGCCCCTCCCGGCCGAGCGGGCGCAGCTCCCCGGCGGCTCCGCTAGGGGTCTCTCTCGGGTGCCGAGCGGGCTGGGCCGGATCAGCTGACTCGCCGGGCTCCGAGCCCCGCCGCCGCGCTGCTGCTCCGTC
Organism: Lipotes vexillifer; assembly: GCF_000442215.2. NCBI lineage: Eukaryota > Metazoa > Chordata > Mammalia > Artiodactyla > Lipotidae > Lipotes > Lipotes vexillifer. The sequence continues at coordinate 793,111 of NW_006793646.1, read as the reverse complement.
AGTTTCCTCGGCAGCGGTAGGAGAGAGCACCCTGAGCAGTGCGAGCACGGGGCCACAGGAGACGGCGGCGGCGGCAGCGGCGGCGGCGACACCGGCAGAGCAAGGGCGCGGCGGATCCCACTCGCACAGCAGCGCACTCGGTGCCCCGCGCAGGGTCGCGATGCTGCCCGGTTTGGCACTGGTCCTGCTGGCCGCCTGGACTGCTCGGGCTCTGGAGGTGGGTGCCGCGCCTCGGAATGGGGTGGGGTGGGGGGGAAGGAGGGGACCCTCTCCCTCTGAGTCTTTAATCCAGAGAAGCCGGGGCAGTCGAGGGGACCCCTCTCCTCTCCGCGCCCAACACCCCCGCTCGCGGGCGCCCTGCGCATCCCCGCCTCCGGCCCAGCCCTGCCCTGGGGACGCGCGCTCCGGCCAGCGGAGAGGGAGCGGGCGAGGCGTCGGGCCCCTGGGTCCGGCGCCAGTCTGGGGCGAGAAGAGGAGGAGGCTGTCCGGAGCTCGGACCCTGACTCAGTCCCTGCCTCGGGGGCCGGGGGGAGGCGAGACACGGCCAGATGAGATATACGGGGAGGGAGCACGTGGGGAAAACCGAAAACGCAGCGTCCCTGGATCCTGTACCCGGCACTTGATCGCTGCCCTTCCCTTTCTCTTGGGCCCTGGCGAGGAGGAGTCGGGACAGCTCGGGAAGCTGGGCACCCCCCACCCCCCGCTTCCCTTTGCCTTTTCCGCCCCGTTTCACCTTCTCTTCGCATCCCCACCACCCCTTCCCGGCCCGACCTCCTTCCTCCTCCTTCCTCTTCGCGGCTGCTCCGGGCTGCCGCCCGAGTGCGACCCCAACATGCAGGGTCGCGCAACACCCTCCGCAGGCAAACTTTGTACATTTCTGCGTCTCCCTTTTGTGTTAAGTTGAGAGAGATGGGAGGGGTCGGACACCCGCAGCCATCTCTCACCTTCTCCAAGCCAGGACATTGTGGGCGTTCGCTCGCACCCTCCGATTCTCCCGGTGAGGGCGAAGGTCCCCGGGAACAAAAGCCGCGACACCCCGCCCTCGCCAGCCCGGGGCGCGGTGGGCTGAGTCGGGCTGGTCTGTGCGCCACCGAGGCTGCCGCCTGACTCCCTTCCCCGCGCTGCGCGTCTGTCCCGGAGGGGGCTCTGGCGGTGCCTCGGGGCCCCTCTACTTCCCCCCCACTTCCCATCACTTCCGCGGCTTGCTGATTCTGTGCTCGGTTGTGAAGTCCTTGGGGAGAAATACGCGGAGAGTGGGGTTTGAGTCTGGAAAGGGCAGTGGCTGGTGGTGGGGAGGCACGAGCATTCCCCTCCTGTGCATCAAAGGAGGCGTTTGTCTGATGAAGGCGCGGCCTCTTCCCTGGCAGCGCTGGGCACTCTGGTTTAGCTCCCCTGGGGGCGCGGCCTGCTGTGGAGGGTCCTCAGGGTCTTTTTTTTAGGGTGCAGATGAAAGGGTTGAATTGAGTGAAGATTAAGACGGAGAAGATGGCGCCTCTGCAGTGCAGCAAAGAAAATCTGTGGAGGCTGCAGCCTGGTGAAATCCACCCACCGCTAGGTGTATAGCAAGTCTTCCCCATTGATCCAACTCTCGAACATTCAGCTAACGCCTGTGCAAAATGACTATTTTCTTTTTTATCTGAAGATGCTTAGAAGTTGTTTGCTTGGCAGCTGGGGCAGAAAAGGTTGTATTTTGCATCCTTTGGGTTCCCATTCTGTATTTTACCATTGGTAACCTCCCTTTCCCGTATGTTTGTTTGTTTGTTTCTCCTCTTCCCCTACCTCATGGTGATTTTCCAAGAAAGCAATTTCTGGACAAATGTTTTCCTGTAATTCCACTGAGACTATACTGAGTGTCACACCGTTACAGCTTTTTAGTCCCTAATTTACAAGGTCATTGAACTTTTTCCTCTTCTGTCTTTTTCCTACAAGTGGCTCAGGAATCACCTCAGGGCTAGTTAAGGCAGATTGTTTTAAGAGTTGAAGAATTTGGTTTTCTATTTAAAAAATGCATTTAATTAAGGGAGCTGGGATTTTTCCAATACTTAAATTTACTCCAATGATTATTTCAGTTTTCCTGATTGTCTTATTACACATTAAAAGACACATATTAAGTTGTTAACAGCATATCATATCCTCTATAGTTGAAGCTTTTGCCAAAAAGTAAATATTTAACTTTTTTGAGCAATATTTTTTTCTGTGTAAAAGGATGCAGCGTGTAGGCAAATATGATTCAGATTTCTTTTTTAGCCTGTTTGACTGCATTTTTTTGCTCTTCCTCCCGTCCTTTTGGACATTTTCACTGGTTACTGTCACCTCCTTCAAAGGGTGGAGGTGAGATTCACAGTTTGCATTTTGCAAAGCGTTAATGGAAAAGTAGGCAATTCACTCTGATGAGGTTTGAGGGGGATTTATGCAGCTAAATCTCTGTCCACTGAAAAGATGTAATTATGAGTTGACTTTTGTAGGGCTTAGAAAATAGGTCTGCTGCAGATGGCTCAAAAAAAGAAATGAATAAGGGCAATGACAATGGGGCCTCAGCTTCTGGGGGAAGCGTCATTACCTGAATTGATGTACAGTGACAGAGTATGAGTTTAAAACGCCCTGGCATTTATTTATTTAAACTTGATTCCTCTTAAGTTTTGTTTTCCTATATTGTGGGATTTAACCTAATCACAAGTATCCGCTTTCATAGTGGTGCTGATTCACAGATAATATATACCTACTCACACTGGCCAGAACTAACCTAATGGTAGATGACTGAGCACAGAATAGTGAAGCTCAGATTTGATAGTGAGGTATAAGGAATCACTGTTTCTGCCTGATCTGTGAAAAGCCATGACACGGGCAGGGCACCCAAGCGGCTCTCTTGTCACCCTAACCAGCAGAGGCATGTGATGGGTACTTGGGAGGCCATTAGTACTGCAGAGAAGTACTCCAGAGAGAATAATGATCCCTGGTTCTGGTTGGGGAAATGAAGAGGAACATATAACTAAATAAATCACAAGGTTAAATTAGAAATGGCCGATTGAAAAAAAAAAAAAGAAAGAATGTGGCCCATTGAATATTGGTTTGAAGAAAAACGGAGAGGTCAGAAACAGACTCACAGATGTAGAGAACGGACTGTGGTTGCCAAGGGACAAGGGTGGGGTGGGGAGGTTGGATTGGGAGTTTGGGATTAGCAGATGCAAACTGTAATGTTATATATAGAATGGATAAACAACAAGGCCCTACTGTGTAACACAGGGAACTATATTCAGTATCCTGGAATGAACCATAATGGAGCAGGAAAAAAAGAGAAAAACATAGAGGTTATCCTTGTGGAAAAGGCTTTCTCCCTGTTGCTAGAGGACCTCTATTTTGTGTTACTTTTCATGGCATACTAGAGATTTCTATACAGATATTTGTATGAAGATGAAGGTTGTCAGTCATTCTAGAAATAAACAGAGCTATTATGTGCCTTTTGTGTGGCCACTAAACTACCATTGAGTGTGGTAAAATTCAGTAGAAATGTACCTTCTCTTTCTGCACGTTTGATCTAGGTGGGGATATGTATTACCTTAAGAGACTTACAAAACATCTTCTATTAATATACTTCTCTAATCTCTGCCTAGTTATATCAGTTACAAATGCAAAGATAAGCCTTATACATGTACTTTAAAAATAAAGCTCCAGGAAGGAAGATTTAGATTGACTTGCATACACCTTATTTCCCCTCACCCTCCTTCTCCTGTTCCCAGGAAGTTTGCAGAGTAAATAAGACGGGCACATGATTATGAAAGAAAACAGAAAGTGTTAAGTACCAAGAGGAAAGTACAGATTAAGTGGCATACTGAGTAAAATATTAACAATATAAACATCTGTATATAAAGAATAAAGGAACAGTGGGATGAGATAATCCAGGAGAATTTCTTGGTGGTTCCTTTCCAGCCAGATTTGTATCTGAGGTTGGGAGAAGGGAGATTAAGTCTTTGCTTTTACATATTTGTTTACATACTTCTCTCCATCTTTCCCCTCCTAGACACACACGCATACAGACACACACACACACACACACACACGCACACACACCCCTACACCCCAGAGGGTGTGGGTGGAGCCAGTGTGGGATTTGATTTTCTTAGTTTCTCATCTATTCATTTGGGACCTTTTTAACTGATTCTCCTTTTGGACCAAGCTCTCTCCTGTAGCCCTGAAGCTAGCCTGGTGAACAAAACCATCATTTGCTTCAGGAAGCTTCCAGTCTAGTGGGCACCATACACAGACTATACACAAATCATTGTAAGAGTGTGCTCATGAACTGTGACAGATGCTGAGACAGAAAGCAAAGGTGCAGGGTACACTCTGGAGAGGAGTAGGGAATTCCAAATAAGGAGGTGAAGGACCGAAGGTGAGGGGCTGAAAGCAGGGTCTCAGAGCTCTGAGGTGGCATCTTCAGTAGGACCTTGACTGAGGGAATGAGTACATGATGAAAAAAGTCATTCACTGGGCAGCAATGAGGAGGCTGGGGAAAACAAAATGTTTAGCTTGTTGTTGTAGTTTTTTCTGGTAGTTTTCTACCTCTTCATCTTCTACTTGACTATGAAATGGTTTCCTTTTTATAGTAGGACCTCAGATACATATGTACGGAGTGAGAATTGACACTAGCACTGTCTTCTGCAAATCCTTGGGGATGCTTTCACCCTGGGTGTCACAGCCCGTATCCAGATACACCCTCGTAAGTGGCTGGAGGAAGATGGAGGGTGGCAGGCAGAGGACACCAAAGTGAAGGAATGAGCAGACCCCCTGAATGAGTAACAAGTTTAAGCCAGAAAATGTCTATTTCTTAGCTTTCCTTGTAGTTGTTAGTAAAAGGAAAGCAAATAGCACCTGAACCCTCAAACTGAATTTGGAAATGAAAACCAGAGGAAGGGGAAGATGTTATGTAACTGTTTTTTCAGTTTAATGTGGATAGTTTAAGAAATAACTGTTTCAGTGAGGACACTAGTGTTTTTCTTTGAAAAAAAAAAATCTGGTGAATTTTTCTCTTCAGATTAATGGTTAATAGATATGCTTTCCTGGTACCTTTTTAGAAGTAGAAATGCACCAAAAACTGGATTAGAATGGACTGCTCTAGGAATAAAGTAAGTCATTGAAAAAAAAAAGAAAAGAAAAAGCCTGGACGTGTTCATGAAGTAATAGGTATATGAAAAAGGGATGCTGAATAGATTAGTTAGCTGACTATTCAGAGTGGGATACAGAAGACTCAGTTTCACATATGAAGTCTTAGCTGAGATGGGGAGCTCAGAGGCCAATTTACCTATTTCGTGTGGCTACATCTGGAAGAAACATAAAATACAGATTTAGCTTGAGCGTTGCTAGGATTGTAGTATTTTATGAAAGAAGGTAGTGGTTGAAATGGGGAAAATGAAAGGCTTTTAAAAGCCAGCTCTATGGAAAATAGTGGAACTGTTCCTACATTTATAGCCTTGATTTCGACCAACGTGATGTCAGGCCAGCAACCAAGTCGTGGTTTCTCACGTGTTCTGGGAAGGCAGCATTTCACATTGATCAAGATATTGACTGTGGGTAGCTCATGCCTCAGTTTCTTCCCTTGTAAAATGGGGATAATAATGTTTATGGTTGTTGAAGATTGAGTAAATACATATATGTAAAATTCTTGGAACAGTAAATGAGTAAATATATGTGTAACATGATGGCACCTTATAAGCACTACCTGTTAGTTACAATTACTGTTTATGATGATGATGTAAAGTAGATACATTTAATCTCATAATTGTTGAAAGTTAAAAAAAAAACTACATGTTTCATGACTTACTGACTAATGCACTTACTGACCAGTTAAGACTGTTACAGGAATTTGGCAGCTTGCTTCTGAGAAGAATGAATTAATCTGATTTAAATTGTAAAAAAGACATTGCAGATAAAATTTTTATCACAAATAAAATTTTTAAAGTATATATTATAAAATTTCATTTATTAAATATTCATATGTATTTTACATTTCAGTTGGCTTTTTAAAAAAGCATTAAAACAATTCATGCTAATAGAAAAACTTGAACAATATACAGAAATATGTAAAGAGCATAAGCAGTTGTTACACAAGTGAGTAAGACCTATTTTAAATGTGTGTACCCTGGCAGCTTGTTAGACATGTCTAAAATTGAGCAAGTTTATATTCTGGCTCAATTATTAACTCAGCTATTAGTTGATTATCAGCTGTGTGCAAAGAGCTGTGAATAAGCTTGGTGTAGTCTCAACAAAACCTTTTCTAGAAAAGTGAATAAACAGGTTTGGCCAATCTAGGCAGAAATGGAAGATTTCAAATGCCAGCAAAAGAATTTTGATGCTACCTAGAATAGAAGCTTGAAATAATCTTCATCAGAGGACCAGGAAACCAAAAAGCTGACTGCTTGAGAAGGTAACACTCTGTAAGAAGTCAGTTTTCAAAATAAAATGAATTATTTTACTAGCTAGATGATGATAAATTCTATGGTGGTCTACTCTAAAACTTTATAGTGATCTACTGCTTAATTAAAAGCATAGTTTTTTAAGTCAGCATATTTTGCTCATTATAAAATAAAAGGTTTCTAATCTCAGTTTCAAAATTAGGCTGAAGATATTTGAGAATACCCCAAATTGGTGATACTGTGGTTAAGGTATTATTAACAATTGAAGAATCAATAAGCAAAATCCCAAGGAATCTATATATATATTTTTAAATCACACCAGTTCCTGTATTTCTTTATATCACTGTCCTGCTCAATCAAAAAAAGTGAGTTCAAGTCAGAGGATGCAATTATTGTAGCCATGTTTGAAATAAACATGCTGCTCAGAATGGATACAGTGAGGAATGCAGGTACCACAACCACTTACAGTAGGGTGAATGAGCAGGGGCAAGGAATAAGCAAGATGAACATTTCAGAAAAGGGAAAAGAACAATAACCCTGTTTTGCAGATGAACAAATTCTAGAATTCTTAAGGTCTTATTAGTGATGGACCCCAGTATTTGTATCTTCTAGTTTCCATATGGTCTCTCTATTTTTTCTTCCCAAGTTGAGATGATTTTTAGTTGTGAAGTTTTGAGCAAGAAAAAAAAAAAATTGGGTGATTTATTTTGTTGATATGCAATAGTTCTTTGCTTGAGTCTCTTTCATAGAGAATATAATATTTTGTCCTATGCTCTCATTTTGCTTCCACAGAAACCCACATTCTATCTTACTAAGCAATGTTTAAGGCATCCTAGGTGATTGGGACTGATAAATTACTTTTCAGCCTTAAAGGATGCTTATGACAATAAGAGATCTGCTTTATCAAAAAGAGTAATTTGTATTAAGTGAAGAAATGCATTGTTACTCTTGTTGCTTTGTTAAATTTCAAAGCTTTAATGACTGATATATTTTGACCTGGTGGAGACATTTTACAGGAATAAAGACAAGACGTTTAATCCTACACTTGAGATACATTTGTCTACTTTAGACCTGACGTCTTACCCCCAAGTGACCACAAACTCATTTGTTGTTTCTCCTGTCTGCATGTGCTGGATTACAATAAAACTAACAAGGCAACATAGTTTTTATTTTTAGTCAAAAATGAAGAAAATAGTATTGTCTATTAAGGCTTGGTTAGTCAAAAAAAAGGACTTTTTATGTTTGCTCTTACTAATAGAAGGCTTTTCAAAAGCATAATTATTGTTTTTATAAATAACACAACTCAGTTATTTTGTAATGGAATTAATAGGTACACATGATAAAGATAGATAAGTGCTGTTTTGTAACCATATTTATTGATTATTTTCATCTTTCGAAGAAAAGAGGCCTTATCTACTTTGAAGATTGAGCCTTTAAAACTGATGCAAACTTTTTGAAATCTTTGCTTAACTCTTCAGAGACTAACATAAAAATATCATATGAAAAGTTATATTTGAGAGCAAATATTCCCCATGCTGATGCTCTTAATTACTTATGTTTTTTTTTTAAACAAGTAGTTTTGTCATTGCGGTGTATTGGTTTGAAAATACAAATGGTGAGTTTTTAAGAAACTCCCATAGAAACTTGCAAACATGCAGAGTGATCATTCCAAGAATAATTTATTCAGATACTTACATATTAGATGAATGAGCAATTTAAAATTAAAATCAAATGTCTATAGAGAAGTTACTAGCATATTTTCATATACAGAAACTTAGATTTTTATAGGCACACCCAGGAAAGGAAAATTCACTCCTTCATTTAACCAATATTTTTGAGGTCCCTCCCCTCATGGGAGTTTACAATATAATGAGGGGTAGACAGAATAAATAGCAAGTAATTGGGGACTTGGAAAAAATTAAGGTGGGTAAGGATATCATAAGCAAATGCTAGGTGGAAATCTGCTGTGAGTGTGATATTTTATGTGGTGTTATCAGGAAAATTCTCTGACCTGGTCACTACCCAAATGTAAACTTAGATATCTGGAGGAGAGAACTATTTATTCACTGTGATGTAAAACAATAACCAGAGACACAGATCTACTTTGGTGGTTAGATATTAAAAACAAAAATGGTGGGGCAGGAACTCAGGAAGGTGTAGGAGGCTGAAGGAAGCCTATTTCCTACAAACAAGAAATGGGGGAAAGGATTTTTACCTGAGAGGCTCCTGCTCAGTTTCAAATCCAGCTCACCCCATTATTTCAGAATCCCTATCCACATGCGTGGCATGTCCTCCACATATGTATTTGTAGAACAGAACAATTTCCCAGGTGGTGAGAGTACCAGCTTCTTCCTTGTGCTTTTCTGTATTTTCCAAGTTGCCTAGAGAACCCTTGAACTGCTGCTATGACAAATCAACATGTAAAAATTTAAGTGGGAAGGGTGAAGTTATTCCTGCCTCAGAAGCATAGGAAAGTCAAGTAAGAAGAGGCAGAAAGCCCCAGGAGGGCAAAGAGTAGGTGTGGCCAGACTTCAGTCCGTTCAAAATTTGCAAATCTGAATGGTCCCTATGTATAAAGGAGTTTCAGAGGCACACTGCCCCCTCTCTTTGCCTGAAGATAGAAGGTCCACACAGAGTTCCTGAATCCTGGAGATTTCTCCAAATGAAAAAGCTTCCTGGGACTTCCCTGGTGGCGCAGTGGTTAGGAATCTGCCTGCCAATGCAGGAGACACGGGTTCGAGCCCTGGTCTGGGAAGATCCCACATGCCGTGTAGCAACTAAGCCCATGTGCCACAACTACTGAAGCTCGCATGCCAAGAGCCCATGCTCCACAGCAAGAGAAGCCACCACAATGAGAAGCAGGCGCACCGAAATGAAGACTAGTCCCCGCTCCCTGCAACTAGAGGAAAGCCTGTGCGTAGTAGCAATGAAGACCCAGTGCAGCCAAAAATAAATTAAAAAAAAAAAAAAAAGAATCCTCCTGCCAATGCAGGGGACACAAGTTCAAACCCTGGTCTGGGAAGATCCCACATGCCGCGGAGCAACTAAGCCCGTGCACCACAACTGCTGAGCCTATGCTCTAGAGCCCACAAGCCACAACTACTGAGCCTGCATGCCACAGCTACTGAAGCCTGCGTGCCTAGAGCCTGTGCTCCACAACAAGAGAAGCCACCGCGATGAGAAGCCTGCTCACCTCAACGAAGAGTAGCCTCCGCTCGCCACAACTAGAGAAAGCCCATGCACAACAAGGAAGACCCAATGCAGCCAAAAATAAATAAATAAATTTAGTTTTAAAAGTTTATTTTATATTGGAGTATAGTTGATTTACAGTATTGTGTTAGTTTCAGGTATACAGCAAAGTGATTCAGTTATACATACATTTATTCTTTTTCAGATTCTTTTCCCATATAGGTTATTACAGAGTATTAAATAGAGATCCCTGTGCTGTACAGTAGGTCCTTGTTGATTATTTTATGTTATTAGTGTGTATATGTTAATCCCAACCTTCTCATTTATCCCTCCCCCAACCCCAAAATTGGGATATTTAATATCCCCATTTAAGAGAAGGGCAAAATGAGGTTTGGCATAGGAGGAAATCATATGTAGTGATTGACGTCATGTCTTAATTGTGATAAGATCTCATTAATTGGGAAACTACCATTATATCATTATAGTGATAAGTAATACTATTGTTGTTTATTATTGTTTTCATAGTAATGTGTTACCATTATTATCACTATTTTTTGTTAGTACCTATAAGAATTACCACTATTACTTATAAATATTGCTATGATAGTAATAAGCATTACTATTAGTAATATAATAAGCATTACTATTATTGTAATTAGTATTACTATAAATATTACTATAAGTATTACTATTATCACTATTAGTAGTGCTTAAAATGACTATATTATTACTTACAATAAGTATTGCTATTTTTCTTGTAATAAGTGTTACTGTTATCACTGCTTTTTTATTTAGAATAATACTATTATTATTTGAAAAAAAATGGTGGGGCAGAGAAGGGACTATTAACTGTGATCACAAACTGTTTCCTATAATTTGTTTCATAACTCACTACAGTGCCTTACATCTAGTATTTATGAAATATTTGACAAATGTTTTAAAATCAGGACTCTAGGAATTTTATACTGTAATGATAATTATGTTTGATTTTTGACAGTTGAATTAACTTCTCTTATGTTTATGAAAATTGTGAATGACACCTAACTATAAGTGTACAGAAAAAAATTAAGCCTTTTAAATAAGATTTATTTTTTTCAACCTTTTCTAAAACATTTTATTGTGAAAAGGTTATATAAATGCTGTCAACAACTTCATTTGCAACTCTATTTCAGACATTCAGTTGACCTAGCAGAAAAATGCCTTGTTCGTGAAATAATTCATCAATTCTCTGATTGATTGGGACATTTTCAATTGAGGATGCCTAGAAATGATTTTCTTTAAATAAGATAGTAGAATTTAGAAAGCAAACATTGTGTATTGGAATGAAATTGAGTGGCCATCAAAATGAAAATTTCATTATCATTGTCTCTTTTCAGTTTTCTGCTTTTTTGCCATTTTACAGCTAATATTTACTTTTTACTTTAATGTGAACCGGGATCAAAATTGGCCCTTTAAGAAAAAAATTGAAATTCTGTTACTTCTATTCTCTAAAGGAATTGTACTTTTCAAGTCCAAGGTCTTGAAGCCAATGCCACTATATACTATTAACTTGACAGGCTTTGAAAATCTAATTGAGGTCATTATGATTAGCCTTGTGTCTTGTCAGTGTTTTCTCAGGCTTGTTTTTAACGTTTTGTATCAAGTGTTAAATCCTCTTACACCACAGAATCCAGAAATTTTCAATCCAACAAAAGTAAACTAAATTTGAAAATCCAATAGCTGTTTTGTGCGGGGCAGGTTCTTGGCTAACTGATAGGACGATGGAACAGGAAGGCAGCTTATGTACTTCTGTTGATTTGAGGAATTGTGAAAGGATCCAGTTTCAAGAATACATTTGTGACAAAACTGCAATTTTGGAATCACTGCATACTTGTTTAGTGAATTATGAGAGGAGGGAATTCTCTGAGTGTGACCATGTGACTGAATGGCTCAAACAGTAGAAGCAAAGGCTGCTGGGTAGAGAGCTATCTTACGATAGTGCAAGTACCAGGAACTTGGGACTGAGTAATTAATCAACATGGCCATTTGAGACATCCAGGACAAAGATGATGAACAGGGAGGATATACTTAAATAAACAGGATAGGAAGCAGACCCACCCAGTTCCCAAGCAATTCCTTTCCTTGTCTGTATCTGCCATTTAAATATTTCACTTCACTTTCATGAGCCTGGACTCAAAGGTTAAATTTGTGTCTTTGTGAATTTTCTGGGTGGTGCTGTAAGGACACAGATGGGAAGTATTGAGTTTGTTGGGAATATTTCTTGTGTGTGTGTTCTTAGTTGTATTATTGACTTAATAAATAGCCAGTAAAGAGAAAAACATTTTAGCTTAATTATTGGGTTTTTTTCCTGGAAAAAACAAACAAAAAATTGGTTAAAATATCATTCTCAGCGTTTATTGCCACTGTTAAATTACTTATGCTTTTTAAAAAAATCTGACACGTAACCTCATTGTTGGTTTGCTCATTCATCTCAGAAAAGTAACATGTGAAACTCAAACCCAAGCCTGTCAATTGATTCTTCTGTTAGCAGATGAGAGGAAAGTTTAATGCAGGATGTCTAATTGGATACTTGGATTATGTGTTCACCTGTTTTGTCTCTATTCCAAATTTTCTCAGGGCCTTAGTGGTTGGCGCCTGTGTTACTGACACTCCCTTGGATTTTCAATTTTCATTATTCCTAATTTTTTTAATCTCACTGCATTTTTCTCCTACTTTTTGAATTTTTAAAAACATTCATTTTTTCGGACATGTGCTGGATGCCTTCTGTATTTCAGGGTGACAGGAGCCCTAGAATCTTTGTGGGGCTATGTATAAAAAGAGAAGTGATTCAGTCTGTTCCTTGAAGGATTTGCAGCCTGACAGGGGAAGAAAGAGATGCAGAAATAATTAAGTACAGTGTGCCAAAGGTCACAATGGAAGAAGGTACAAAATCTTCATAGAAAAGACTGGCAGCATTTGAACTGGGTTTCAAGGATGAGTGGAGGTTAATTGGATCATGGTAGGGCTTTCCAGACAGAAGGGACAGCAAGTGTGTAGAGGTTAAAAAGAGGAAGCCATGTGAATATGGGTGAGGGAGGTGGTGTGAGGACAGTAAGAGCTTTGGATGCCTTGATGAGTTTGAACTTCATTTTCTCAGCAATGGGGTTCTTTTAGATGTTCCTAAAATGGGAGTCGCCATTGATGACTGGTTCAATTAGGTTTAGGAGCCTTTGCAGAAGTCCTTGTCAATGTCTGCTTCATCTTGCTAGCCAGATGGTAGCACCTAGCTGCAAGGGAGGCTGGTACATGTGGTCTATTAGCTGGGAGTATTGCCACCAGGAATACATTCCAGGTTCTCTTACTGATAAAGCAGAGGTAAGGTATTGGGTGACAACTGGCACTCTAGGTTGTAGAGGAAATACAATACAAAGGAATATAGACAAAAATGGGTAGATTAATAAACAAACCGAAGGAAAGGTTCTCTCTGAGCAATTAGATTAGGTTTTGGGGATTTGCCCACTTCTCCTTATCTGCTCGCTAACCACATAAGAAGCACATCTTTGGGGAGTGATGGAGGAGGAGATGGGGAACGCTGTTTTATTTTTATGGCAGGAACACCCAAGAGCTAAGCCTTTACTGTGGCAGATTGTACCCAAGGTGGTTTAGACTTGGGGTCCTGGAAATCCTTTCAATCAGAGTGATGGAAACAGGTGTAATTCCAGTGGCTCTGTGGATAATAATGGCAGTATCAGTTTACTCTCCACACTGGTAGACTATCTTTCATTTGATCTAGAAGCTTCCCTAAAGCACCCTTGTTGTTGTGCTTGTTCTTTGAAAGGAATAGCAGATAAAACAAGCTTTGAGGTTTTTAGAGAAGAGGATGATACTGGGACTCTCTTTTGAGCTAGATTTCCCTACCATGTTCAACTTCTTTTCCATTGCTACACACCCTTTCAGATCTTATGTGCACCTGTGTTATTAAAACAGAATTGAAAAATCTGTGGAAAAGAGGAAAATAAACCTTAATATATTAGTAAATTATTAGTAAATAAATCAGTAAAATTAATAAATAAATCAGTAAAAACAAGGCTGCCATTTAAAAACTCATCTTAACTACTTATCCATTTTCTTATTCATTTCAACTATTCTAGATGTGGACAAATGAAGATATTTACCAAAAGTATGTGATGAAATAAAGATGAGGGAGAAAAACTTAGAATCTTGAGCAGGCTTGATATAATTATCCATGTTAGGGCATAATTGAGTTTTTATAGTAGGCATTTTACTAGCACCTCAAGATTTATTTGAAATATGTCCCAATAGTTTGACATATTGTACATGTTTCTGTCTTAAGGAAATGTCTAAAATATCATGGTTCCTCAAAAACTACTCTTGATTTTATTTTCAACATTATTTCTTTTTGAACCCTTGGTTTTCTTTAAGAGTAATCAAAAGTATAGTTCAAGTCTGATCATCTTAAATCTTGACATTTCTTTTCTTTTTTCTTTTGAAGTGTCTAGCAAGGAAAATATTTTATCTTATCACTTAAAGAGACTGCCTTCAGAAAAACAATTGACGGTGTGTAGTGTCTGAAGTAGTTGTTGATTAATCATGAGAATCAGAAAGAGGAGCCGATATGTGTGTGAACATAGATTTCTCTCACATTATCCTGATCATATTTTGAAATTATACTCTTTTTTTTCCCCATAAAAAGAGTGGGTGGTAAATTATATCATGGAAGTTTGAATATTTGTTTTAAATATATTAGCTAGAATTTGAAAATATAAGAAAATCTTATTTAATTCCTGCCTAGTTTTCTAATGGTTATATAGATTATATAGAAAATTTATTTAAAATATTTATTATTTAAAAATTCCTCAAAGGGCATATTTATTCTGAATTCTGTTCTGCTTTCATATATCTGAAAACATTTGACTTAATTACTGGCTATGGTTTAAGCCCAGTCTGAAATGGTTGTGCCATTAGTTGGCTTTGGATTTCAGAGTTAGGGACTGTTGCTTGCTTTAAATAATTGGTAGTTGATTTTGTAGGCAATTATTAATAGATGGATTCCTTTGTTGAAGATTTCCAAATTGAAAAAGTTGGTAGTCCAAGAAAATGTTCTGAGAATATTTATTCTCGACTTACCTGAATCTTATATTTTATTGGCTTTGTTCATAGCCTGTTGTACTTCTAAGTAAACAAGCTCTCTAGAAACGATTTCTGCTTCCTTGATGATTTAAAATACATTAAATTAAAAAAATAATAAAATAAAATAAATTAATTGATACAGATTGTAAAAATTAGTGGAAAAGTTTCTAGTTAGATATCAATAAAATGTGCTCCATCCATGCAAGTTTATTTTAGTTGTTCCTATTAAATTCAAATGTGAGTTTTAAAAAAAGAAGATTGTGATCATCTTTGTGAAGGAAACTCAGTTATTACTTTAAATATATATTCAATTCAAGGAAACGGAAAACAGTTGTGCCTGTGTGAAGGCCCATCCATTTAGGATTTTGCTTCAATCCTGTAAGACAATCCTACAGTTGATAATTAAGATTTAGCCTTAGAGTAAATGAAGTGATATTGATTCTTTTTAGGCCCAGTGTTATTTGCTATTGATTCACTGTTGGTGAGCAGAGCAAGAGAACAAAAGTAAGGCTTTAAAACAGCCATTTATAAGTATTGTGTGGAAATGATAAGCTCCAAGTCCCAATAGTGAAGAGCCAGGGAATGGCAATGTTCCACTCAGATGCTCTCCTGATGTCATTTCATCTTAGAATTCCTCTGGCCCTCACTTAATGCCTAGGCCCAACTCCCAAACAATGCAGTTCAATACAAATATAATAGGACCACAAGTATAATTTAAAATTTTCTGGTAGCCACATTAAAGAGAAAAGAAACTGGCAAAACTAGTATGTTTTAGTGTACCCAATAAATGTAAAATATCATTTAAACTTATGGTCAGTATAAAAATTATTAATGAAATATATTACATTTTTTTTGGTCAGTATAAAAATTGTTAATGAAATATATTACATTTTTTTTTATGCCCTCAAAATTTTACCCATAGAGCATATTTTAATTCAGACCAGCCACATTTCATGTAGTCAATAGCTACATGTGGCTGGTGGCTACCATACTGGACAGTGCAGCTATAGAAGGGCCATCTCAACTCACTACTGTCTACGAAAAGAATCAGTTTTTGGAGCAGGTAGTATCCATAAGACCTCCTGTCTATGCCACTTCATCTTACAGATGAAGAAATTTGGATCTGGAGATGGCTGAGTTGCCCAATATCACTTGAATATTAAGGGTCAAAGCCCTGTCCTTGTCCTCTGGCTTCTAATGTTTCTTCATCACCCTGATTCTTCCTTCTTTTCTATGTTGCAGAGTCCACTTAAATATGTGCTAATGTTAGGTGGTTGCTATCAGTTAAACATTGAGTTTTAAGAAAGTCTGGCTCACCTGAGATAGGCATGGCCTGATCCAGGCAAAACTCTCTTTTGAGGCAGGGTAAATAAAATTACCAGGGATATCTAGAATCTCTCAGGGGAATAGTAATGTGAGATGATGCTGGATCCAGTGATCAATTTTGTCTTTTTTTGATGTGGGCACTGTTGGAGTAGGAGTTGGGTGGACCCTTTGGGACTTGTAGTATGTAACTCTGAACACTGGTTGAAATGTCAACTGCCCAGTGAAAGGAAAGGAGATCAACAAGGCATTATGTACGGTGCACAATGTGTTGTGTGTATGAGGTCTCTTCCTGGAAACACTGGGTTAAGCTTTCTTTTTCTTTTTTCTTCCATTTTTTGGAAGGCTGCCCATGTGTGTGCCCATAGTTCTTACCCAATTATACTTAAAGTAGGATATTTTTTGACAACTTAAGCCCATTGCACTCCTGGCATGTAAAGTAGTTATTTTCCAAATGCAAGCAAATGTGGAAAACTTACCACACAGCATTGTGGGTTGGCGAAGGCAGGAGGTCGATGTACTCCTGGGATCATTGCTGTGAAGTATTTGTTTTATGGTATGATAAAGCACGATGAGTGAACTTTTAAAGTTGGAAGTTGTTTTAAAATATTTATCAGCCTGGATGTTGTAGATTTTATGAGTGCTTTGAAGAGAGTTTAAATTTATTCAGTGACTTAGGTTTAGTGATTTTAGATTTAGCGTTAAACTTGACAATTATTCTATTTGAATCTTAGGACTTCTCAACTGTGGCTAGACTTTACCCACAAGGTGCAATTGATCTTTAAGTTAAGCATGCACTGCATTTTCTTCATATTCTGGGGTGAAAACAATTGCGTTTTTGCAAATGCTGATATATGAGACAATGCTTAGAGTATTCAGGGCTTGCAGGAATGAGTTAAAAGTACAGGGATATCTGTATCTCCTTTGGCAGTTGACTATTATTAAACTTAAAAAAAAGTCTTTAAGCCTAAAAAAATTCACATTTTTTAGCCATTTTCCATATATTTTTCATAGTACATATAACCAAGAGGAACAGAAGTTAGAGCTTTAAACTGTTTGGGGGTGTCATAGTTTTAAAAACTATGTATAAGAGTTTTTGAGTTAGAAAAGTATTAAGACTTCATTGTAGGTAACTTAGAGAAAATATAAAAACATGCATGACCCTACCACCCACAAATGTGTTTTATTTCATTTTTTAAAGCATTTTTGAGATCATGCTGTAGATTCCATTTTATCCAATCCTGCATTTTATTCCTTAACATTAAATCTCATGCCATTCTCAGTTGTTCATAAGTATAATGTCTAATGGATGTATGAATCTGTGTAGGGCAACAGGAGCTCTGTAATAGTGGACATGTGCTTTTTGTATTTGGCATCTCCAACCCGAGGTTAGGATAAAAGTAGTGACGTAGGGAGGGACCCTGTGCCAAATACTTGTTAATATTTTAAGTAGTTATTGAATGATCTAAATTGCTGCTCTCAAGGAGTGTTCAACACAGTGGTCTGTCAGCTATAATATAGTACTCAAAGAAAAATAGATGAACAGAAACTAGAGATTAACGAAGATGAAGAAATAAAGAAAACCTGACCTAGATAATTCAAACAAGCAGTTCTCTTATTCAATAGTTCCATGATCACTTTTGTAGGAAGAAGTTTGACTGTAAGAAGTTATTAGACCTGACAGACAAATATAGTCCGGGATCGAATGTAGACATCAGTGAAATTGTGATTTCAGTTTCTAGAGCCACTCACTGGGAGCATTAATCAGGTAACGTGATTACACAGATGTAAATAAAGCATCCTCCTTCCATTTCCCTGCTGTTTACGTTTCTCCTGATTTTATGTCGTTAAAAAGTAAGTCAGAAACATTTACTCCATGAAGTTCCCCAAAGTAAGAATCTTTAGCCACAAAAAATAAGTAGATTTGTCTTTAAATTGAACAATGTGTGATGAAGTGTCACTTCCATAGAACCCTGTGCAGGGTTGTGGAACCCATTCAGCCAGACTCATATTAATCTTTGATTATTAACTGCTATTCCCATGGACATTTAACCAGTTATATCTTACCATATTTCATATCATAGGTTTTTGGAGCAAGGACTATGTTGTTTACTTTTACTTATTTTAAATAAATAGAACACAGTAAATATACAGTGAATAAATGCCACCCCTAGAAGCCCAAACCTCTTTTTCTTTGTCATGTCTCCACAATTAACTGCTCTTTCTTAAAAAGTATATAATCTCTCAGACCGAATCTCTTCTTTAGGGATGTCACTTCTTTTTTGTGAACCTCTTCTTACCCTCCCTGCCCTACAACCCATGTAAAAATGTTAATATCAAATAAAATTTGTATGCTTTTTCTCTGTTGATCTGTCTTTTGTCAGTTTAATTTGAATTTAACCGGGAGCCAAACCTAAGAGGGTAGAGGAAAGAAACTATTTTTCCTCTCCTACAAGTATTCAAGCTAGAGGGAATGGTAAATGCGAAGGCCATGAGGAGTCTGAGCAAGTATGTGAGCTGTTCCGTGAATTATGTGTACATAATTTATCAATGATGGTTCACACTGATGAATCATTTATGGAAACTAATGGTCAGCGTCTTCCATATTGAATTTACTCAGTCTTGGAGAAGAATGTATGTTTCAATCAAGAGGGATTTATGGAAGACATTCTGTGTTCTAAACATTCAAGAAAGCTCTTAAGAGTGTGTAATAATTCATCTTTGCCTCTATTTAAAAAGTTAAAATGGGAAGAAATACTGTTTTACAGACTTCGGGTTTTTTGTTTTAGTTTTTGTTTCTAACATGCATTAGAAATTTGGCAATCATGTCATGTTGGTGTGATTTATTAGTTCTGGAACAAGTAGCTCTATTTCTGGCATATGTAAGTATAGACGCTTCCTTGGCTTTTGCAATAATAAACAGGTATCTAGCTCTTTCTATGATCTGGACTGGTCTGTTGGAAGTGCTTCTCAGGTATTCAGCAGCTGCCTGTGAGGGAGCTACTGGTAAGTTATCCCCATTCCATGTATCAAGCCCATGAACTATCAGCAGGGAAGGAGCTGGAAAGTGGACCAGGTTCAAGCTCTCTATCTTCACTGTCTGTATTCTTAACCACTTATCTCTTCTGCCTCTGGCAAAATGGAGTAGTGGATGGAGTTCAGCGGGTATTTCCTAGGCATTTAGCTCCTTGCGGAAGCAGACCAAGGTGACAGTGGCTGCTTGTTTAGCAATAAGACTAATCTGTTCCACCTTCAGTTCCTGGCGGCTCCCCCTTCCCTCCAGCCTCACCTGCGCGAAATTCCAAGCACCAATGTCTCTACGTGGCGCCCTCTCCCCTTCTACAACGCCCTCTCCCCTTCCTATTCCATCCCAATCCCATTCCTGCCCTTTCTCTCAATCCCAAATAAGATTGTTCAGAGTGTAGACGTTGGCGTCATTCAGACCTTGGATTTGAGTCACAACTCCTTCAATTAATTATAGAGTTATAACGAGCAGGAAAATGACTTAACTTCCCTAAACCTAAATTTCCACATCTACAAAGTATCTATAAATAAGTCGGTCAGGAGAAAAAGTCAATTTAGAATCAAGTACAAAGCATAGAGCCTGAACAGTAGCAGGCCCTGAGTGAATAATGGCCCTGGTTTTCATTTTAAGTCTCTTTGTAACGTCGCCTCAGATCCTTCACAACTATCCTCGATGTTCAAGTCAGCTCCATTTTACCCCCGTGAAAATGCAAATGCTGGGGAAGCGGCCCAGTGGCCCGTGACGCTGCACTGTTTAGCTTCACATTTCAGTGCTATCAAATAGCTGGAAGGCTGTGGTATCTCACCATTTCACTGATAACATTTTCAACATCTGAAAACAGGAATGACCTATTTTATTTTTTTTAACATCTTTATTGGAGAATAATTGCTTTACAGTGGTGTTAGTTTCTGCTGTATAACAAAGTGAATCAGCTATATGTATACCTATATCCCCATATTCTCTCCCTCTTGTGTCTCCCTCCCACCCTCCCTGTCCCACCCCTCTAGGTGGTCACAAAGCACCGAGCTGATCTCCCTGTGCTATGCGGCTGCTTCCCACTAGCTATCTGTTTTACATTTGGTAGTGTGTATATGTCCATGCCACTCTCTCACTTCATCCCAGCTTACCCTTCCCCCTCCCCGTGTCCTCAAGTCTATTCTCTACGAGGAATGACCTATTTTAAATCCTGCGTAAACTTTGGTTAAGTTGTTCGAGTCCGAGATGTCTGTGAACCCAGAAGAAAAACCACTAGGAAAGGAATGTCAAGCATGTGCATCGCATCCGGGATGCCGCTGTCTTCCCCGCCCACTTTCCTGCCTCTCCCAGTCCTGCCCCTTGTTGGCATGTTCAGCAGTGACCCTACACAAGTGACAGTCTTGGCTGTTGGGACCAGCTGGAAGAAGCCACAAAGTTCCTGGCTGCTCTCTTTCAAAGATCTCTGCTAACCCCTTTGAAAATAAAGAGATTGTTAGTCATGTATCAAAGGGGACTGGGAAAGAGGTAATTGAGACATCTTTCTGATGGGACTTGTGGCTTCTAGCACCTGCAGAAGCTTTCTGAAATGGTGGTGCTCTTGCTTTAGGTAGAATCAACTTAAATCTCTGGGGACCTGCTCACATGTTGCTCATACTATGTACGAGGAATGTACATTTCTCTTCACATTTGATCGGTGTACTTCTGTTCTCATGTCATGAAACATTCGATTCAGGAAAAAAATCACCATGTACCTTTGATGGTTTCAGGTGACTCTTAAATTTCATTAACTCACAAAGTATGAATTGATTGGAGCAGTCTGTTTTTGTTTTGGGGGAGTTTTATTTCAGAGTATATTTCAGGGGGTTAATCTGGATTGGGGAGGGATTGAATTTTTCAAGACAATCCCAAGAGACTGCAGGGGTGTTTGATGTTTTGATTCTAGAAGGATATACATTCCCTCTTCTCCATTTCTTCCTTCTGACCTAGCAAGTGTAAGGCCCTATCAGGTGTTAGTCTGTGCGATCCTGTTACACTCACATCCTGTAGCTGCATCCAAGTGCTTTGAGGCTGACTTAACACAGATTAATTTAACAGTTGCTGTGTGAATGCAGATGCTCTCTGCTGCTTATTTCTAATAAGTTGATCAAGCCATATAAAAAATACTTTTCCTCTTAAAGAAGTCTCATCTTCCTATTAAGCTGTAGAGCAATAAAGAAAAACTGAAACGCTCAAGACTAAAATTAGTGTATTATATTTAAAGCTCTTCTCCCCAGACTGATTATGACATGCTCCTCTATTGAATTTCTAGTCAGGTGCTTATTCATAAAAATAAGACTTATATAAATGGTAGTGTTCAAATGTTACACCAGTCTGTTTTTGCAGTTTGACCTTACACAGTAGCTAAATAAATATATTTTGCACTGAGAAAAGAATTATTTAACATTCACGAGCTAGCGGTATGTCAAGTGAATTCAGAATCTGAATGCAACAGATGAGACCCCAGGTAAAAACATGAAAACATACTGATGTCAAAGAGAAAACCAAGCTACACTGTGTTAGAGAAGCAGTTCTAGAGGGAGAGATATTTATAAGCATAATAGATACTTAGGAGAACTAACACAATTATTATAAAAGTCATCTGAGAAAATCATTAAGTAAGAATAGACAAAAAAACTTAGGAAATATGTCGATATAGAAGTTAAAATTGCATAGCATGTGCAAAGACAAGCCTAAAGGACAAAATGGAAGTCTAGAAATAAGTTTGTCTGTAGATTGGAAATGAATGCAAGATAAAAGTGGTTTTCTACATCAGAGGGGAAAAAATAGATTATTCAATAAATGGTGTTGTTGATATCTGTCCATAGAGATTATTTACAGTTTCTGTAACAAAAGTCAAATTTCTTTATTCTGTAAAGTGTTCTTATAAATCAATTAAAATTACTACATATGATCCAGACAAAACTATAATTCGAAAAGATACATGCACACCTATGTTCATAGCAGCACTATTGACAATAGCCAAGACATGAAAACAACCTAAATGTCCATTGACAAATGAATGGTTAAAGAAGATGTGGTGTGTGTGTGTATATATATATATATACATATATATCTCACACAGTGGAATATTAC
This sequence comes from Lipotes vexillifer, assembly GCF_000442215.2. Taxonomy (NCBI): domain Eukaryota; kingdom Metazoa; phylum Chordata; class Mammalia; order Artiodactyla; family Lipotidae; genus Lipotes; species Lipotes vexillifer. The sequence goes on along the minus strand of NW_006793646.1, from coordinate 770,929 downwards.
TCAGCCATAAAAAAGAATGAAATCATGCCATTTGCAGCTACATGGATGGACCTAGAGATTATCATACTAAGAGAAGTAAGTCAGAAAGAGAAAGACAAATACCATAAGATACCACTTATACGTGGAATCTCAAATATGACACTAATGAACTTACCTACAAAACAGAAACAGACTTGTGGACATAGAGAACAGACTTGTGGTCGCCAAGGGAGAGAGGGAGTGGGGAAGGGAAGGATTGGGAGTTTGGAATTAGCAGATGCAGACTATTATATATAGAATGGTTAAAAAAGTAGGACCTAGAGTTTGGAATTAGAAGATGCAGACTATTATATATAGAATGGATAAACAAGTAGGGCCTACTGTATAGTACAGTGAGGTATATCCAATATCCCATAATAAACCATAATGCAAAGAATATTAAAAAATGCTACATATGAAAATCATAAGAGAAAAAATGAGAAAAGCACTTTAAAGAACTTTTATTATGAAAAAATTAAAACATGCAAAAGAGAATAGTGTGATGAATCCCCAGGTACCTGTCACCCAGCCTCAAATTATAAACTTATTGCCAACTTTATTATCTGTTATCTTGTTTTACCTGTAAATACCTCCCCTCTTCATTCTCCTCTTCCTCACTGGGTTATTTTGAAATAAATTCAGTCATATAATTTTATCCATACATACTTTGTTATGAACCTCTGAAAGAATTGAAAAGAAATCGACCAAAAAAAAGAAAGAAGCAAAGAATTTTAACAAGTAGTATTATTCAGGAAAAAAAAAAAATAGACATAGCCAATAAACCTATAAAGATATGCTCAATCTCATTAGTAATCAAAGAAATGCAAATTAAAACAGTGAGATAAGGTTTTTTTTTTTAACCTTCTGATTGTCAGAAACTAAACAGTCTTGCCAGAGTCAGGAACTATGTGAAGAAACACATTTTCTCCTACTGTCAATGCTACAAGAGCTTTATCAAGAGCAATCATTCACAACTTTATGTGCATACCCCTTGATTTAGCAATTCTAGGAATTAGAACTATAGTATATAAGTGCCCACAAATGAGGATGTTGTTTGAGCATTATTTGTATCACTTAAACAAACCTGTTTTTTCACTATGTTGTACAAACCAGAATGTTATGCCATCATAAATGAAAAACAATGTTAAGTGAAAAGAGAAATTTTCAGAAAGCAGGCATAATAAATTAAGGAAAGTTTTACATATAAAACAAAATTTCTGTGCATAAAACGTATCTGAAAGATTCAAGTAAATCTAACAAAATTTGCCTCTAGATGGTGAGACAGTAGAATGGAGGAGACAGTAGTACATATTTATTTATCATTGTTACCTTATGTAATATTTGGATCTTTTTAACCGTAAGCAGACACTTTAGAGGCGTCCCACCAAGATGTCTCACCACATCTTGGATGTATAACTCCTTGGTTCTGTCATTCCTGGTAGGTGATCAACTGGCTTCTAACAGTTGTCCCCAGAGACTTCCTTCCACAGACAAGCCGTGCCATTCCATTTAAAACATCTCTAATTTTATTTTGATGTGATACCTAGAATCCTCCCAACTGTTCTTCTAAGGAACATTACTTTTATAAAGTTGAAAATAGCAAGTTTTATTGTATTATAGAACTAGGTCATTTCAGTGAATTTCATCTATTTATTTTCACGGGTAACTGATTCTTATATCAAAACTTGCTTTTGAAAGTATTGGAAATATAAATTATTACTTAAGGCTCATTTGCCCTACATTGAACATCAAGAAGTAACTTCTTCACTGCCAAGTTTCTAGTGTGGATGCTTATAATATCCCTTCTCAGATTGATACTAATACTAGTGATGGAATTCTTATCAATTTAATGGAAATATTCTCTCCCCACTGAACTTAATTCTGAGATCTGTTATATTTTCTGCATTTTAACCCAGAAAGTTATCGAAAAGACTTGACCATGATACAATATTTGTCTTTATCTTATTTTATACTTTCTTAACAAATGGGAATTATAACTGACTTTTTAATTTAAGGTTGAATATAGACCCTCTTAAGGTAATAACAAATGTTTTAATGACTGTGGGTATGGAGCAGTATAATAAAATGTACATTGTTTAAGATAGAAAATATTTGTGCAGTATTGTGCTGAATTAAAACTGTAAATTGAGGTTGTATCAGGGATAATGTAAACCAAATATGAAACGTGGAGAACTTCTTTCCAATTTACCAAGATGTTTGTAGTATAAAGACTCACTCACTAACTTTATATTCTTTACAGCTTTGTAAGAAAGGCAGGGCAAGTACTATCTCAAAATAAAATATGAACAAAATTAGGTTCAGTGAAACTGCATAATTTGCCCCAAATTGTGGTAGACAATTGGCTTGAGGTTGGAACCCAGGCTCTTGAGACTTAATGTAGAAGTGACCTAACCAGGGCACCTCTCTATGACTCCTATGGTAAAGTCTGAAAGAACAATAACCAATATCTTTTGATTTTCAAAACTTCATTATTTTTGAAGGCATCTCTGTTACTTATCCTTTTCTTTGGTTTATATGTTAAACATTGAAGCATTTTTTTTCCATCTTAAGGTTGATTTTCCCACTCATTTTATGGATCGAAACTATTATCAAAATTCATTCCCATTCCACACTGGTTATAAAAGTTGGAGGTTATAGCAAGTAAAGTAATACTGAATTTTTCTAAACCTTTGACCTTGAATAAAGATTTTAAAATTTCTTATAACATCAGTGATTAAAAAATTCAACCTCTTTTAATAAAAATCTAGCATCAACTGTTTCACTTCAAGTTTTGCCTATTCCTGAAATACAGGTAGGATTTATTTTTGCTAATTTTCTTAAGTGATGTTGAGTGACATTATCTTAATTTTGAAACATCTAATAGGGAAACATTTAATAGGATTGAAATGGTTCTGTGGAAAAATGGGTATGAAGCTTGGTGAAAAAAAGCACATGATATTCCCATATTAGAAAAGTGTTAGTTACTGCAGTAAACCCGCAGCGATATTGTTGCCAAAGTTCATCAGGACGAGGCATCAGGCTAGGGATGTCTGGTGGAGCAACTTGAGTTTTCCTAGTTTCGCAACGTTCTTAGCTTGGTTGCCAAGGTATTTCACCTGTCCTGGATGGGTTTAAAACCCAGTGGGTATTTACCAAGCCACTTATACCCACAAACATGTTACAGTGAAATTGCAGCATAATCACCTTAATGGTTACAAAAACTTCTTTTGCAATACCCCATCCTTGGGAACTAACTTCTGGATTCTGGGTACCATTTCTTTTCCTTCATCTTGCAGCCTTGTCCATAGTTTACATAGTACGACTAGGCAACTCACGTGGGCTCCATACAGCCATGTAGATGTGACCTAATGGGGCATACACAATTGGTTATCTCTGAGGTGTTGGCCATCTGTGCAGGTCAAGGACCTTCCACAGGCCTTTCTGAATTCTTGAATGCTTTTTATTTGTGAATCTCTGTGATGTCTTAACTGTTATCATTTAATTTGAAAACTCACCTTACACCTCTCTGTTTCTTTATCTGTAAAGTGGGAATAATTAGAAAAGTACCTAACTTCTAGCGTTGTTGTGAGGATTAAAAGAAATAATATAGCCCGTAGGACATAGTATATGCTCAGTAAACATTTATTATTATTACTACTCTGTAACCCAGCATTGATGATTGGCTTATAACATCTTCTATTTGCCAGACATTTTCAGTGGCTCTGCCAGAGTACACACCCATGTGTATAAGCGACAGCGTATAACCTTCTTAACCCTCTGCCTTCAACATCGGTTCTTATCCCCAGAGTAAAAGAACTCAGTCATCGACAACCCTGTCTTGCAGTTCCATTTTTCAATAGAAAATTAAAAGCACTTTATCTTTCCTTTGGTTTTGCGGCTTTCTTTTCTCTTGTAATGTGACCTTGCCTAAAATGCAGGCAAAAATCAGGAAACTGTAAAACACAGTCAGGCTATTCATATTAAATGTAAAACATTTAAGTCAGATTCAAGGTAATTTGTGGCTTGTAAAAACTTCCAAGGCTCATGTAATGGACAAGTAATATGTAATTTTCTGAAAATTTTCATTAGACTCTTTGTGTTGGATTTCCAAGTTCAGATTTACATGACATCATTAGCATCCCTATTTTTGCTTCTTAAGCAATTTGCATGCTCATTTAATTCCTACTCTGTTCCTGTGAGGTAGGTTTTGTTTTATCCCCAAATTTACAGATGAAGAACCTAAATCATAGCCTTTTGTCCACGATCACAGTTAGGTGTTAGAATTTAAGCCTATGCAGTCTGATTTCAAATTCCCTATTTTTTCTTCTCTAGAAAGTCTATAAATGAATTGTTTTCTCAGACTTGTGATAAAGCTAGAAAGAAACTTGAGAATCTGTAGGGCAACCACACCCCATAATGTTTGTAATATTTGTTGCTATTTTTTCAATAGATAAGTTGAGTTTAAGGGAAAGCCTGTGAATTGACACCAGCACCAAAACCTGGTGAGAAGGTCATGAAGGCTACTACTTTTTTTAAATCAGAATTTTTAAAGGTGTTAATTCATGTATCTTCTGCCTAATAGGTTTCCTATGTTGATTAATTTATACTATCCTCATTTTTACACAGGTGCAGTAGACTTTGAATTTGTTGAAATGTGAATTTCACCTCGAAGTGTTGAAATCTTGAATTCTTATCATGACTCCAGCTGTTTTTTCAACAAGTTTGATTTAGAGGTGGGAGTTAGTGGGAATTATATCACTGGTAAACCCTTAGATGGAATTTTTGGCCAATAGTTCTTTAGGATTCTGCCCCTCCTCCCCTACTCCTGACACTGGGCTTTGTGTGAAGAAATTTACAGAAGGAAGTTGATTTAAGATACCGAGGCTGTGGTTTTCCTTTTTTTGCTCCGTATCACCTCTTAACTTGGTCCCAGTGCCTGTGATCCATGCGTTGCTGTGTCAAGTGGAAGTTGGGTTAGTTCTGACGCTCTGTTGACTCACCCTGCCAAGAAGGGAAGCTCTGACGCGGGTCAGTTGTGGTCACTGCAGCAACGGTTTGTTGATTGCAGGGAGCATTCCACAGCTGCTGATGTAACTGAAGATGATTGGGGATCAGCTCTCGCTCAGATTCAAACGGACCAATCAGAAGACTTGGCACTCTGTTTTTCAGCTGTTTGAGTTCTGTGAAGGAAGCAGTCTTTTAAGTCTGTGTTTAGGTTTGTATTTAAGAACTCTGTTCTCTGATATTACTATCTGTTTGCAAATTACAATATTATAAAAATGTGTAACATCCAAAGTAGGGATAGGGTTTGCAAATACTTGGCACCTGTTTAATTTGTTATTGTGTGAAATGCAATTCTCTAACCAAGGTGAAAATTCTCTTTCTAAAACACTCCTGCTCAGCTTGAAAATGCTGATTAATATGGGCTTCCCAGGTGGCGCAGTGGTTTGAGAGTCTGCCTGCCGATGCAGGGGACACGGGTTCGTGCCCCGGTCCAGGAAGATCCCACCTGCTGCGGAGCTGCTGGGCCCCGTGAGCCATGGCCACTGAGCCTGCGTGTCTGGAGCCTGTGCTCTGCCACGTGAGAGGTCACAACAGTGAGAGGCCTGTGTACAGCAAAAAAAAAAAAAAAAAAATTCTGATTAATAAAATGCTTCTCATAAATTGTATATTGAGTTTTTTAGAAATTTCTGCTGCTTTTAAAATCTGGTAATTTGCAGGAAATGATCATGGAATATCCCATAGTTCTCAAAGTGTAGTCTGGGGGTGGGCTAGGCAATCTATTTAACAATCCCTCTAGTGGATTCCGATGGAAGCTAAAGTTTGAGAACCACTAATATAATTTTACATATAGAGTTACAATCTGTTGACCTTGAGCTTCTAGAAAAACAACGTTTTGTATCTTTGGCAAGGTAAAGGATGATTTTTCACGTAATCATTTGATAATGAGTAACCTTTGAAATTAAGGTATGTCCATGTGATAAAATGCATTCTTTTCAAGGTCAAGGAGGGGTGCATCTTTGGCTTTTCTGTGTTTTTCTTTCCAATTATTTGTTATTTGGTTTTGTGCATTGACACACCTTCTTTCCTTACTTACTTCTCATCTCTTACTTAACATTGCATCATGGTGTTTCTTGTTACTGCTGCAGTTCAAGGTATTGATCAGCCTTTTCTACCATATTAAAATGTACAGACTTCATCTAAAATCATGATTCAGAGTAATCCAATATATACAAAAGTATAAGGATGTCACAGTCTTTTCCTCCAGTCTACATAAAATTGCAAACACCTTATTGCTTGCCAAGAAAGTAGGCACTAATGCTGTAGAAAGCCTTCCTTTTCCTTTCGTTGGACCAAATAGCAAAGCAAATAAATGTCAGTTTGCTTTTCAATTCACTTAGACTTCCATTTTGTGTTTGCGATTGATAACTATTAACAGATACTGTATTGTTGTATCCATTGGAAACTATCCACTGACAGATTATTTGTGAAATTGAGAGAATGATGTTTTATAAATTCTTTTAATCTGTTGGTTTAATCCTATATTTTGATCCTAGAACATGTATGATATTTGTGCATACTTTACATAATTTGCCATTTTCCCAAAAGGTTTAAAACAACTTTTACTGTGGAAAATTTCAAACTTGTATCTCATCTAGCTTCAACAACTGGCTACATTTCACTGTTCTGCTCAGCACAGCCCCCAACACACACGTGTTTTTTGTTTGTTTTCTGTGGTATTTTAAAGCAAGTCCCAAGCATCATATTGTTTTACTTGTAAACACTTCTACCCATAGATTCCTAAAAGTATTTGATATAATTCAAGCAGTACAGACAAGATAAAGGCCACCAGAAAATAGTACATGGTTTACTCTTAGTTTAGACAGTCATTGTAAAATACATTAGAGCCCTTATAAGTTTCTTAAAATATTCTTTAGAACCACAAAAAAATACCTATCAGACAACTCTCACTTCAGGGGATGACAGTTCCCTAGGAAGCCCTTTGTTTATAGAACAAATGTGTATTTTGTTTCATCAGTAAAGTCCTAGAGACAGCCGTGACTCATATCCACTAAATGAATAAACAGAAATAGGATCCCCCCTGTGTTTTTAATTTATCCCTGGGATGGGTGACTAGAATATTTTTATGTTATTGCTAAGTGTTTTTTTTTAACTTTGACTTATATTATTTGAATTTTAGAAATATATACTTCTTTTTTTTTTTTTTCCTTTTTTTAGCTCTATCTGGAGTTTCCAAATGAGAGATTGTAGCTCCTAAAGTTTGTCTGGTTTTGGTTCTGCTCTCAGTCTCTGCAGGTTTCTGTAAATTCCCAGCAAGGAAGGGGTCCTGCTGGGAGTGTTCTCCTGGTTTGATGAACAAGCCTTCCTCATCCCAGCCCATCCCCGGCAACTTGTTTTGTGACAGTGAACATTCTTAGAGTGTGATTTCTACTTTTTTTAAAAGATATAATTAACATATAACATGCTAATTTCAGGTGTACAACATAATGATTAGATACCTGTATATATTGGGGGAAAAAAATCACCACAATAAGTTTAGTTAACATCCATAATCATACATAGTTACAAAATTCTACTTCTAATTGTAATATTTTTAGTCCAAGTATAAGGCATGGGTTTTCACTTGGGTTTGAAAAAAAAGGCAACGTAACCAACTCTTTCAAACAAAAATATAGATTGGGTAGGACCTAAATTTATAAAATAGGTTTAAAAAAAAAATTTGCTTTTATTGACAACTTAAAAGACCTTTCTTTTATTTGGCCTCCTCTCAAATACTGACGGACCTTTAAGCAACCCCAGGGTTCCTGAGAACACAGTTTGAAAACCAATGGTCTAAGGGGGCTAGTTTGTGGTTTCTCAGGGAAGGGTCTTTCTAATCTCTTACAGATCTAGCAGCAGAAGACAGATTTGCCTTGGAGTCGGGGCCAAGACTTGACCCTAGCTTAGAAACCAGCTTTATTTTTTAAGAAAACAACCAGCCTGTGTTTGATTACAGTGTCTGCCTTGTAGGTTACTCAAAGCTTAGATACAAGGAAGTGATTGGCACAGATTTCTACAATAGCGTTCCTGAAAAAATAGATCACGTAGATCGAGGTAAATAAACTGTCCTTTAAAGATCCACATTTTGAAAATCATTTGTGAATCAAATTGCTGTAGATGCCAAAGATGAATTGAAGGTCAACTTCTGTCTTAAATTCAAATTTCAGGTTTTCTAAGGGGATAAAACATTGCAGTAACTTACTAAGAGCCTACACAAGCTTGTACACATTCAAAAATAACATTCCCTAGAGTCTTGACAGCTCCATGATGGAGTAGAATCATCAAATCATCTATTTATTTACTTCTTTAAAGATTTATCATGATTGTCCGGTGATTGCATCTATATGTAGTGGGGTGTGTGTGTGTGTGTGTGTGTGTGTGTGTGTGTGTGTGTGTGTGTGTGTGTGTGTGTGTGTGGTGTGGTAGGGGGCGTCCTACAGGGTGAGAGGGTATGGAATGTGGTGTATGTGTGGGTGTGGAGGAGGTATGTGGGAGGGTTGTGTGTGGTGGGTGTAGTGTGTGTGTGTGATATGTGAGGGCAGTGTGTGTAGGTGTGTATGTGTTTGTGTGTGATGGGTGGGGAGGTGGTGTGCAGAGTGGGTGGTGTGTGGTATGTGGGGGGTGTGGGTGTGTATGTGTGTGTAGTGTTCTCATCCAGAGAGGCAATGGGGTGCAGTATGTGAGGATTACAAATGTGTGTATGTGGCAAAACTATTTCTAACAGACAATTCCACATATGCAGGACACCCCTAGTTTGGTGAAATTGGGGAGATGGAGGTCTAAGGTGAGGAAGAGGGAAAGGCAGGTAGAACTCTTACACTTCCAGTGTCTTCCAGGTAAGGCTTTCATTTAACCTCTGTTGAAGGACTCCCCATGTGGCAAATGAAAAGATTTATGTAAGAATGAGTTTGAGATAATAGCCAAGTGTGTCCACTTCTCTAACTAGTTTGCATTTTTCCTGATATATGAATAGGGAAATTTAAAAATTGAGATTTTTGTGGTTGTTAAAATGAAAGAGGTCTATATGAAGTAATTGAATTGAGTTTGCATTTAGATTAAGCCGAAAACTCTTCTGGAATTTGCATGTTTTTTCGTGGTTCTAGGATTACTAGTTAGGAAGTTGTATAACATTAAATGATTTATATCGATATGTACTTGAATGTCCTAAGTTATGGAAGTTGTGTATCTAATGTGGCTGTTTTCAATCCCTGTAAGCTTTCTGATAGATGGGGGAGGTCTTGAGTTCCTGAGTGAGAATCTCTGGTGCTACTGTAGAGGTAATCATCCATATTTGCCAGATTCAACTTGTTGATAAGCTAAGAATTTAAGAAGGTAATTCTAATCCTGGCTTTATCTTTGGCTTCCTATCTGATTATGCACAGAGCACAATTATAATAAGGGATAATATCTCTTGCTGCCTTTTCACTGGCAATAGTGTGAGTGCAAAACTCTACAAATAGTGGGAGATGGATACTCGTATATGCAGAGAGATGTGGTGAAATGTTAAAATGGAGGACGATTTTGAAGGAGAATCTTATTGAAAGTGGAGTGGTGAAAACTTTATTTTTAGTCCTTTGTAGATCCCTTAGATATTTGGAAACATTTAGGTAACAAGAAATATCAAATATTTTTACTCCAGGAAAATGGTCAGCAGTGTTTTTTTTTTTTTTAAATGTCTTTATTGGAGTATAATTGCTTTACAATGTTGTGCTAGTTTCTGCCGTATAACAAAGTGAATCAGCTATATGCATACATATATCCCCATGTCCCCTCCCTCTTGCGTCTCCCTCCCATCCTCCCTATCCCACCCCTCTGGGTGGTCACAAAGCACCGAGCTGATCTCCCTGTGCTATGCAGCTGCTTCCCACTAGCTGTCTATTTTACATTTGGTAGTGTATATATGTCAGTACTACTCTCTGACTTTGTCCCAGCTTCCCTTTCCCCTTCCCCATGTCCTCAAGTCCATTCTCTACGTCTACGTCTTTATTCCTGTCCTGCCCCTAGGTTCATCAGAACCATTTTTATTTTTTAGATTTCATATATATGTGTTAGCATACAGTATTTGTTTTTGTCTTTCTGACTTACTTCACTCTATATGAAAGACTCTAGGTCCATCCACCTCACTACAAATAACTTAATTTCGTTTCTTTTTATGGCTGAGTAATACTCCATTGTATATATGTGCCACATCTTCTTTATCCATTCATCTGTCGATGGACACTTAGGTTGTCAGCAATGTTTTGGGGAGAAATCTTTGTAAATCTTGTGTTAAAAATATAATAGTCTCATTCTGAATTTTGATTTATTCACAACAGATTTTACATAGTAATCATGGAAAATTATTATCAATGTTCTGGAGTGAGGGGGAGGGAACTGAAGGGAAGAAATGAGGGACTCTGTATTTTCCTCTAGAATCACACTTAGAAAATTGCTGTGAAAAGTGAATTTTTTTAAAAGAAAAACTTTCACACTTAGTGTTAACTAATAAGGGCTGAAAATTTCCATAGGAAGAATTTCAAGAGTGAGTTTTTATTTTTATTTTTTTAATTCTGCTTTAGAAAATGGCCTTCTTGCCCATTTAAAATATGTTGCTTGATTACCTGTTAATTAAATTTATTATGTGCTCTTTTTTTTTTTTTTTGCGGTACGCGGGCTTCTCACTGTTGTGGCCTCTCCTGTTGCGGAGCACAGGCTCTGGATGCGCAGGCTCAGCCGCCATAGCTCACGGCCCCAGCCGCTCCGCGGCATGTGAGATCTTCCCGGACCAGGGCACGAACCCGTGTCCCCTATATCGGCAGGCGGACTCTCAACCACTGGGCCACCAGGGAAGCCCCTATGTGCACTTTTCATTGATTTGCAGCCCAGGCTGTCTTTTCATGGATATTAATAATAGTGATGGTTTCATATTTGTTATTCTCGGTAATTTTCTTTTAAGAGAGTATGTTAGGATGATGCTTCTAAGAATGTGTAAAATATGAACTAGAAAGAGAAGCAATTATATAAATAGTCGTAGACAGGCAAACATTGCTTTTCCTCTAAATGCTGTACTGCTTTAACACCTTTGGAAAATTCGACAAAGGAATTCCACCATCAGAGAAGTCAGTATAAAATATTGAATGTCATTTTTTTAGATGTCTGAAATCAAAGTTGTTAACGAGGTTAAGTTCTAGATCAGAGCCAGGAAGAGATATTTATTATCTAGTCATCCAAAAATAGATCTCTATTTTGATGGAGGAAAATTTTCTTATATTGGTTCTGATTGGTTGGATAATGAAAGGGGAGCGTTTTCCTTTATTATCATTGTTAATCAGTTAACAGCCAAAAAGATGTAGAACAAGATTGTGCACCTAATCCAGTCTAGTCTCCCTAGTAATTGTAATGAATAATTAAGACATTCAAACTTAATTTGGATCTAGCATCACACAAACATTAGGCTGGTCCTAAAATCAAGATGTTGGCCAGTGTATTAATAAAAATTGCATATATGATATTAATAGGTTTCTTCCTTACTCAGGAATTATCAGATTTTGTATCTTCTCTTTGACATTGTTTCAGCAATGAAGTATACATAGTGAACTTCTAGTGTAGAATACATGAACTAGGAAGACCACTTATCCATTCACTCACTTCTTATGTGAAATCAAGCCAATTCTTCATTCATTTTGACCTTTGGGGTCTTTTTACTAAGACGTTAACGTAGGCAGTCAAGGAGGATTCTGTTGTGAGTCAGCACAAAGTATGTTCCTTAGAAATGGTTTTAAAACTCAAAAGACTATATAATTATTTTTTAAAAAACTAAGTTGAAATAACCAAATATTTGTGTGTTCTTTGGGCAAGGCGGTGCTGTGTCAGCAGATTCAGGACTCGTGGAGATAAAATGTACTCCGTGGATGCTAAACAAATATCCAGGTAATAAGGCAGATAATAATATACTGCATAATGGAAATGCAAAGTCCTGGAGTAGTTGAGGAGTAGGAGAGATTTTTTATTTTTAAGGAAGTTGTTGGGGGTAGGAGTTTATTAATTAATTTATTTATTTTTGCTGTGTTGAGTTTTCATTTCTGTGCGAGGGCTTTCTCCAGTTGTGGGAAGCGGGGGCCGCTCTTCATCGCGGTGTGCGGGCCTCTCACTATCGCAGCCTCTCTTGTTGGCGGAGCACAGGCTCCAGATGTGCAGGCTCAGTAGTTGTGGCTCATGGGCTTAGTTGCTCCGCGGCATGTGGGATTCTCCCAGACCAGGGCTCGAACCCGTGTCCCCTGCATTAGCAGGCAGATTCTCAACCATTGCGCCACCAGGGAAGCCCAGAGAGATTTTTTTTTAATGTGGGAGAGAGCTAAATTTATTAAAGAGGAGTGACTTTTACATCTTGGATTTTATAAGTCTAGTTCATTGCACTTGGGGCCCTATTCTTTTTGTAGATTTTGGTTAGAAAGAGTTGTAGTTTGCCAGATTATCCAATTGGTACAAGGTGCAGATTTAACTGTAAGGCTGAGCTAAAACCAGAATTCAGGAATATGGCATATGTATTATCAATTTAATTTTTTCCCCTTATACTGCATTATGATTGGTGAGCCTTAAATGCCACATATGAGGCATAACTTCTTACCACAGCAGAGCATTTTTATCTTGAGTTTGTTTGTTTGTTTTTAATTGTCCCTATTTGCAAGATTAATCCTCTATCTAGGGGCAAAACTAGAACCATCAGTTGTCATCTAAAGATTAGATGGACAGCTTGGGGTTTTTTTGTAGCTGTTTAATGTGGTGAGGAGTTTGTCCTAGTATTTTTCTCTGTGTCAGAGTATTTTGCTCTGTGTCTAGTTTTGTTTGTGATTGTAACCTTCGTATGAATTATAGTCTATGCATTTCTGATTGTAAGCATAACTAGTCTGCCTTTTGTGTGACATTGAAAGCTTTCTAGCTTCTTTTCAAAAAAATTTTTTTAACAGCTTATTGGAGTATAATTGCTTTACAGCCTCTTGTAAAAAGTAGAAAAAGGCATAAAAGAGTTAATACGATTAAGGAGAGGTTGACTAGAAAACTCCTCTTTCGTTTACATTAGAGTAATGGTCCGAAGGTGAGAAAATTTGTGTACATTTCTGCTTATTTCTCACCAGTATATTTGGAATGACTCTTTCTATGAACATTGGGCCCCAAGAGTGCAGTTACCATCCAGTAGGATTCAAGCTCATTGCCTCCATACCGTTGTTAGCAATGTGTAAAACTCCTGTCAGGAGGAGTTTTATTTACCTATTTTCATTTTAAAAATAACATGATTTAATCAAATGGAGTTTTTTATTAAATTAATAATTAATAAGCAGCCCCAATAGGAATACAGTGTTGTACAATTAGGATTTTTTTTTTCCTCTTCTCACATTGTCAGCTTTTGCCCCCATCTGCTAGATTGGATTCCTTAATAACAAAACAAGTCTGCCCAAACACGGGGTATAAAAGCTGCCTGCTATAACTGCTTGTTCCGGGCTCATCAAAAAGATGAGCGTCGAAGTGACTAACCATATTTTCTAGCAGCACCGTTGTGAGTACAGTCTGTAGTCTCATATCTAATTCCAATATTCAGAAGGCTTTGAGAACCAGAAACATTTTAAGCTTGGAGACAAAATTCATTTGGTAGCAAAATACAACCTGAACTAATGAAAAGTTATATATATTATGTATTTATCCCATATGTTTTGCTGAAGAAATATTAATATGTTTGATTACGGGGTGCTATTCTTGGCCACTGGTATATGAGGTGTTACATAATGGGTTGTGTGCCTTGTGACATTTTTTAATTCCCGAAATTTCTTATTTCTAAAACACATTCAGCCCTTGAGTTTTGGTTAAGGAATGTGAACCTATATTAATATTTTTGTCAGTACACTTGTGCTAGGCATTCGCATATTTATTTATTTATTTTTCGTGGGGTTTTTTTGCCATGTTTCTTATTTTTTTTAACATCTTTATTGGAGTATAATTGCTTTACATTGTTGTGTTAGTTTCTGCTGTATAACAAAGTGAATCAGCTATATGTATACATATATCCCCATATTCCCTCCTTCTTGCTTCTCCCTCCCACCCTCCCTATCCCACCCCTTTCTAGCTTCTTTACAGTGAAAATTAGCACCACTTTTTCATGTAATATTTGCAGAAAACATTATTTAAGAAATAGTGAGGTTTGGTGTATTATATTAGTTACCTTTTACTTACCTGGTGCTTTTTATTTATCACTATAGATGAGCTCCACAATATCAGAAAACACGTGTTTAAAAATCTGTAAAAAATAAGGTCTTCCTTATTTAGGAGCTGGGCTGACCTCTCTCTCACTTGTATGAAAATGGAAACGTCAGAAGTAATTTGTATTCTCTATTGTGACCTCAGTAGTGACTCACATGCTGGATATTGTGGAAACACAAGCACTAATTTTTCTTCCTCTTGGGTATGTGCTGCAGTTCAGAGTTAACGATAGCCATGTCTTCTGCCTTTTCTTTTTTCAGTCTTTATTCACCCATTATTTTTATTTAGCATCACTTTATTGAATTTTACAGATGTGATTTTGGAATCCCAGGATGTGATTTAAGCACACGCACTTGTCATCAACCTTCTCACATTTATTTCACAGAATGAAAATCTAACTTTTAACAGACCCCCTTAATTCAGTTTACCTGTATAGTTTAAAAGGCAAAAGACCTAGAATTTTATTGGGACCTTATAAAGTTCTTAACTTTTCACTTTTTTGCATGTTCCTGAATGCTCATGACTTGCTTTTGAAGTATTTGGGGCATTGGGGAACACAGCTTCTTTCCTATCATCTCTTTTCTTGCTCTGCATTGTACATGTCATATCATTACTTTGACTAAAGCCAAATCGGATGTTTTATTATAATGAGTTCTGCAGGCACTTGGTAACACTCACGCTCTGTTCCCTCCAAGACTTCTTTTTGGTTTTGTTTATTTTGTTTTACTTAAAGTGACCTACTTAAATTTTGCTTGATCATCCATTTCAAATCTCTTGCAATGTTTTTCAAACTCTGTTCCAAATATGTTAAATTTGTAATGGAAGGGTTTCAAGGCCAAATATGTTTGGGAAAACTTGGTGTAAAAAAAGTCAAACTGGCTTCATTATTACAGGATTTTCTCAAAGCCTCCAATATCCATCTTGAAGGATCCATTTCCCATATGTGTTTGACAATGGAATTTCCCCTCCAGCAGGAAATAACCGTTAAAGTCTTTTGAAAACTCTTTTTGAGAACATTGAGAAATTAATTGAGGCGTACATTAATTCTTTGAAAATCATGTCTTGAACTCCACTAGGCCATTTGGAGTATACATTATTCGTGGTATATATGTATATATATATACACACACACATGTATTTTTAATAATTTATTGGTATGAGCTTTCAACAAAAAATGTCTTAATGTAAAAGAAGCTTTCTATTAAAAATGAATTTTTATACTGTGGCTAAATAAACAGACTGAAAAATTCTTAACATCTTGAAATTTGCTACAGCTCCTTCACCCTGTTAAGAATTGTTGTGATTCACTGATAGTACACTGAGTGAACTTCATGAACCTATATTAGAGATTTTGAAAAGAGCTAAAATAGCCATTAACCTGCATGAATTAAAATATCTTAGATGGGTTAAAAATACTATTTAACACTTGGTGAGTCAGATCTGCCACACTGAGCTTGCAGGCTATGGCTGGGAATGACACATGGGCTGCAGTGTCACTCTTAGAGACCACTTGGCAGGCAGACATCTTGCAGATAAATGAGGAAAGATTGTCTATTTCAGGTAGCATAAGACACATAATTCTCTTAGAATTTCTGAATAAACAGCAAACATCTTTGTGGGGTAACTCTCAGGAGATTTCAAGGACTCTACTTGCATTAGTTCAGTCTCACCAGATGTCTCTGGAAGCTTCTCATCCCGGAATTCCTTCTTTTCTTTCTTCCTGCTAGACACAAGTGGAGTCATTATGGTTCGCTCTTAAAACAAATTGCTTACCATCCACTTTATGTATATTATTGAATTTTAATCCTCATAATAACCTGTGAGGTGGGGTGTTAACATATCCATTTTAGAGATAAAGGAAATCAAGGGTCAGAGTTAAGAAGTTCCTCACAAACAGCAGATACGTGCTAGACACAGCATCTTTTCCTTTTGATACCAAGGTTTATAATGGTACCTTCAGGTGTGGGTTTCCTCAACTGGTCCCTCCTACAGGTACCCTGAACCTGTAAGTCCCTTGAGGTCTCTAGAGTTCTTTTAGTGATGGATTAAACTAGTTCATAGTTGCAGGTACAAGACATAAAGAAGTTTCTGGAAACAAGAAAATTTTAGTCATTTGTCATAGGGTTTTTGATGTATGTAACCTGTTAGCACACACTTTTTATTCCAGTAGAGATAATAAATTATTTAAAGGGATTCCAGTGGTTTAGCCCTCTTTCCCTTTGTCCAGCTCATTCATTATGAAATGATTGGATGGGATTAGAAAGTCTTCACTCAAGGAGAGAAGATCTGGCTCGATTCCTTGGTCTTGGAACCCTAGTTATGAGTGTGTGACCCTACTTTCATGTGAATTTTGCTCAGAAGCAGTTATCACCCATTGTGTGTGTGTGTGTGTGTGTGGGTGTGAGATATCACAGCTGTGTGCCTCTCTTGGTTTATTTGAACAAATTCTTTTAAAAAGTCTTTCTCACATAAACAGTCCATAGTTAGATTTCTCCGTGGAACTTAAATCTTTCCAACACAATGTAATGCCTCTCTTCCTCAAGGGCAGGATATAGATTGTATTGCAAGCTCTTTCTCTTATTTTTCCGTAGACATGTCAGAAAGACATTCCTGTGGTTCGGGAATGGACTAGCAATGCAAGATTCCAGATCATTCTGTCCCCAGGTTACATAAGCACAGTGTTCCATGATGGAACAGCAACCCTGCACAGCTCCATTACACATTGGCTAGTTTTGAAAATTAAAATAATTTCTTATCACTCAAGGCAAGGAAATGTAGATGGATGGATGTACCAGACGGACTATAAGAACTCCTGGTGTGATCTGGGGGGGCACAGCAGTAGTGGCGGAATAGGTTGCTTGTTAATCAGGGAAGCGGTGACTAGCACGACTGCTTCCTTCCTTCTTGCACCCCATGGGGACGAGCTCAAATCTTCTAGCCTGACGCCTATTGCTGTTAGCTGGGAAGGCATTGCAAACTCATACCCCGCCCATGTGCTCTCATCCTGAAATTGACACTTCTCAGCATCTTCTCCGCCTCCACTTCCATCTTCTGTCCTCACCACTGGGGCTCTACTTCTTATGCTTAAACTCATGCTGTGGTCTTGGCTATGCCCATCTCCTTTTT
>NW_006793646.1:744661-753483 GCF_000442215.2 Lipotes vexillifer | reverse complement strand
CCCTACACCCCAGGGCCAATTCTCCATTATGCATAGTAGACACAGTGCCTTGGGTGAAAAAGTTTCAATGTTAATTTCTTTTAAAATCAGAAGAAAAATAGCTATAATAATGAATACATACTAATGAATCCAGCCTGAATTACACTCATCTTTATACCATCACAGCCCCAAAGTGTAACTTTTAATGATTTTTGTTAGAGATGAAGTGGGCCCAGTAAAGGTGTCAGGAGCCACATATCCCCCTCGTACTTGTACGTGGCAGTTGCTCCCTGTGGCTTTGGATGTTTCTTACAAATTCAGGGTTGTTCACACCCGACACTGTCCTACCTTTCATATCTCCCCTCCCCACACTCATCCTGTGTAGAGTTTCTGCTCCCGTCTTTGCTTCTGCCTGTTCTACACAAATTCCATTCTCCTTCTCCAAATCAAGCCAGTCAACGCTTTATCATAGCAGCGACTTTTATGAGCGAGTGGGGCCTCCTCATTTTCTTCTCCACCCTTGTATGTCCGTTGAAATCAGGGGTGCTTGGGTCACCCCTCCATCCCCAGCCTTGAATGTGTTTGGTTCCAGGGAAATGTTTATCTTAATATATGGCATCAAGTCAGAACTTTCCTGAAACTTAACCCAGGAACCCAACAACTCTGGGACCTTGTCTATTTGAAGTGGGAAGGGCAAGTGTTTGATAATCAAAAGCATATGCTATTTGGCCTAGCTGTTCAACAAATAGTTTCTGTTTCTTCCCTGTAGTATTTTCAGGTGTATTGTTTTCACACGAACCTTCACTTTAGGTGTTAAGTTACCCTGAAATCTCTGAGAATCAGTTCAGTGCCGCTGAGGGCTTTAGCTGCAGGACTTTTTAAAATGGTTGATTGGATGCTTTATTAAAGGAGTCTGGCTGCTCACACTATTCGTGCAATTCTTGGAGTTTAGTGAGGTAATCTGATGATTTTAATTTTTACTTTTAATTTGTTTTATTTTATTATTATTTTTATTTTTGGCTGCGTTGGGTGTTCGTTGCTGCGCGTGCGCTTTTTTCTGGTTGCGGCGGGCGGGGGCTACTCTTCGTTGCAGTGCACGGGCTTCTCATCGTGGTGGCTTCTCTTGTTGTGGAGCACGGGCTCTAGGCGCACGGGCTTCAGTAATTGTGGCTCGCAGGCTCAGTAGTTGTGGCACATGGGCTTAGTTGCTCCGCGGCATGTGGGATCTTCCCGGACCAGGGCTCGAACCCTTGTCCCCTGCATTGGCAGACGGATTCTTAATCACTGAACCACCAGGGAAGCCCTCTGATTTTTTTTTTTTTTTTTTTTTTAAACCTGCCTGAATTGCAAACTGATGCTTTTCTCAGCAATGTGTTCTCAAAGAATCAGGAAATTAACTCTGAAGCTTTGGAGCCACCTTGCTTTTTGTGCCCTCTTGTTTTTCGTTCTTGTTTTTCTAGCAGGAGCCTGAGGGTCTCCAGCAAGTTGAGCTGTAGCTGGCATTTGGGAGTTGGTAAAGGCAGGGGGGTGTGGGTGCTGCAGTTTTCCCTTCTCCACAAGAGGAAATCACTCTCCTGGTGCCACAAAAAAAGAAAATCTCACAAGTATCTAAGTGGAATTATTGTTCCACGCCTTCGTCAATAATTACATTTTCTACATTCGACTTTAGTATTGTTTTTATTTTTCATGCCAGGCATTCCTTAATGCTTTCCATAAATATTTATTGAGTGCTTGTATGTGGGAGAGAGAGACAGAGGGGGGAGGGCAAGTAGTAAAGAGCAAGGCACATCTCACGTAGACAATGAAGTAATCCTCATCTTGTTTGCATTTATGTAAAAAAAAAAAGGAAAAAAAAGGACTAGGCTGCTTGTTCCACCTACTTGAAGCGTTTACACATTATCTTTACTCCAACAGAGAAAACTCAGATGAATACTTACAGGTAGTACCATCAACTGCATCCTCATAGGAGCAGCACCTCACAATATTATCATTGCTGCTTTCCGATTGCCTCCGTGTAGATCATATCTGGGCCCCCAAACAGCCCTCTGGGTTCTGTCCTCACTTAGAGATAAAGAAACTAAGACTCAGATGTTGTGTCACTGCAACTGACATTAGAAGTAAGACACCAATGTTTCTGGCTCCTGGCCTTCTATTGTTTCTGCAACAATTTTTTTATGTAGCTGAGAAAATAGAAATCAAGTCTTCACCGCTACCTTTCTTCTGAATTATTTTCTCCTCGTGTTGTAGTTCCTAATAGTCTTTATTCTGATAGAAAAGGCAATTTGAATAAATCTTATTGTGAGTCTTAGGGCTTTAGAAATGGAAAGCTTCTTTGAGAAGTGCCTTGGTGCCTTACTTAAGAAGGATAATCTATCCGTGCTTATCAAGCAAACAGCCTGAAACTTGAACCTTGAGCATTCTTTAATGTTATAACCCTGGAGGAAGAGAAATAATCTTGGTTTACCCTACAAGTAATAAGTTAACAGAAAACACTTGGACAGGAATGCTGTTTGAAAGTTATCGTAGATTTTTCACATAAACTTAACCTTCTCTCTGATTTCTATTGTGTTTGCAAAGTAGTTTTCTCCTATACCAAAAAGTCCCAGTAGCAAAAACACGGAAAAGGTAGATAAGTAAATATTACGCAACTTTGAAAGGACGTAAACCAAAGGATAGAATGTAGATATCCTTTCTGCTTATCAGAAATAAGATACTTAATGTTCTCTTTCTGAAATCATTCTGTCAGTATTCTAAAAACGAAAGTTAAATGTCTAAGACCAGGAATTCTTTGATGCACCTTATAGATATTTGAACTCTTAGCCCATATAATGCATTTATTTATACCGTCTTGTTCCAGCAGGGTGTAGGTGGCTTCCTCCTCTCTAAACATAAATTGTGAAAGTGTGTGCATATGTGCGTATGTTTGAAGACGTGAGAAGAGAAGTAAATGGTAAATATCTGAATCCCTCTGTCTCAGTTAGCTTTCATGAGTAAATTGTTTTATTTCCTCTTCATTCTCTTCCTGCTCACCTGATCGCCTCCAGTGTGACTTGCTTTAAGGACTTGTCAGGGTACCAAAGAACTTATTTGCATAGCAGAAATAGAGACACAGATGTAGAAAACAAACGTATGGATACCAAGGGGGGAATTGGGGGTTGAATTGGGAGATTGGAATTGACATATATACACTACTATGTGTAAAATAGATAAGTAATGAGAACCTGCTGTATAGCACAGGGAACTCTACTCAGTGCTCTGTGGTGACCTAAATGGGAAGGAAATCTAAAAAAGAGGGGATATATAACTGATTCAGTTTGCTGTACAGCAGAAACTAACACAGCGTTGTAAAGCAACTGTACTCCAATAAAAATCTAAATAAATAAATTTTAAAAAATTGGAAAGAAGACTTTTCAGAAACCTTTTCATGAAAGCTGTTGATTATCATTGTTCCACTTAGGATCTTCCTCACGCTGTTAATTGAAAACCATGTACTGATGCCAAGGGCTCGTTGGTACCATCTTATAAAACACAAGCCCTTGTTTGTGTTGGGCCCATGCTAAAACCTACAAGTACCTTAAATTTGGCATATAACAGCATGCTAGCCGTCTCTCAACTGCTCCGCCCCAGGCTAGTAGGAAATCTGTTGGAAATGACTTCCTAGAGGGTTTAATGGGGCTCTGAGGTTCATGTGAGCACCCCTCATCCCCCTGAGAGCTGCTCTTGAGATTTTAATATACATTGAAGGACAGCATTTTATCTTAATTTACCTGGAAAATGAGCATCTTTGTAAGGGTCTTCAACCTTAGGAGTAATTTCATGGCATTTTGGTATTAGAAATTATAAACATATTAAGGGATATGGATAGTCTGGAATGTATTGGGTCCTGATATTGTTACTGCCTGCCTCATTGAAGCCTAAGACTAGGAATTCCATTAGCCACCTCTCATTTTAGTCTCTCCACCTATGTCGGTTTCACAGTGGCCTGAAGCCTGAAACATAGTTGAGGCTGTAAAGGAAAATAGGGATGAACTTTTGGGCTGACAGAGTAAAGAAGTATGCTCTTTTTTCCCCTTGTCCAAGTAGTATGGGTAACTCTAAGATAAGAATGTATGAGTTTGGCCCTACCGTACATGTTCTAATTAAATGATGATCTGACTCCATTTATAAATCCACTTCTTCTGGAAGCTTGTTTTCCATTTATTTCCTTCCTGCCACTTGTTCAAACACTGTTGTCTTCTCCTCTCCATCCCGTGATCCCTTGGGGCTCTGTTTCTTCTATGCTATATACATCACGAATGGGTCAATATTGTAGTGAGTAAGTGAAAGAAATAAAGAGAAGAAAAAAAGAACTAAAAAACTTTAAAATTTGCACTTATTTGTACCTTAAGCATAAGCTTTATGCTTTAGAAAATCCATTGTAGTGCTATAGATAAAGTGCTGTTGATAAAGTAAAGGTCCATTTGAGAGCTGTGGCATTAGATTGTGAAGAATATGATACTGCATAAAAGATAAAGACTAAGTGCACCTGCCAGGTGATGAGTGAGGTACTGCAATTATGTCAACATCCAATAGCTCATATTAAGAAGTGAGGGAGGGGGCCCTTCCCTGGTGGTCCAGTGGTTAAGACTCCGTGCTCACAATGAAAGGAGCCCAGATTCGATCCCTGGTCAGGGAACTAGATCCCATATGCATACGGCAGCTAAGAGTTGCATGCCACAACTAAGGAGCCCCTGAGCCACAACTAAGAGTCCACATGCCTCAACTAAAAGATTCCACATACTGCAACTAAGACCTGGAGCAGCCAAATAAATAAATATTACGGAAAAAAGAAGTAAGGAGAATCACCCCAGGAACAGTCCTAACAATTTAGCTTGCAAATTATGTGGTGATAGTATATTCCAAGGCAATAAAATAAATTATATCTAGAGCTCATAACTATTCCACTTACTTGGCTGTGTCTAAGCACTAAGCTCAGGTGACATTGAGACTTTAACTTTGGGACTTGTTTGGTGCCACCTGGGTGAAATCTGGTATGATCTCAACGTGAGGTATCAAATGACAGAAGTACTTGACCCCACATTCCAGAACTACATGTGTCCCCATTTCTCATCCCACCCTCTTCTCTGCACACACATCTGCCTCTCAGAGAGAGCTGGGCCTGGGCTATGTGTGGCAAGAACCCACTGCTTGTGTTCCATGGATTTCAACAAGCACATACTGGTTGGTGGAGTGCGATCTTAGTGGCTTGAGTATTTGGTGATGAAATTTGCATGTCCTTTGCTGGAAGAAGTGTAATTAGAATAAGATGTATTCACACAGCCACATGTAAAATGTGAGCAGGAGCGTGGTCTATTTAATAACATTACACTGTTTTTATTAAAGTATTTCCTTTTAAAAACATATTGAGTGACAGATATACAGAACAAACTAGTGGTTCCCATTGGGGAGAGCAAAGCGGGGAGGGGCAATCTAGGGGTAGGGGACTAAGAGATACAAACGATTATGTATAAAATAATCTACAAGGACATATTGTACAACATGGGGAATATAGCCAGTATTTTACAATAACTATAAATGGAGTATAACCTTTAAAAATTGTGAATCACTGTATTGTACACCTGCAATTTATATCACATTGTATAATACAGCAATTATACTTCAATTTAAAGAAACAGAGTGAAAACAAAATACATTTAATTTTCTAAAACCGATGCACTTAAGCAAATTGCTTATCACTTACAGAGGTATAGAGAAAAAGAAAGAAAAATTAAGAAGCCCACAAAATCAGTCAAATTTAAAGATAGCAGTCGATTGCTGTCTTCTTAAAAGCTTCAGTGCACGTAAACACATGTTTGGAGCACCATCTTATTTCCTCCCAACTCAGACCTTCGTTTCCAGTTCTAGGAAATAAAACCAAGAGAGTATGGCTCACCATGCCCTAGCTGAGCTGTTTTCTTATCTGATCCCTACCTCACTGAATACATGAAATAGCAAATATTTGTTAGATTTCTGAATATCATTGTGCTGGTTTGTGCTAGTTGAACTAATTGAAGTCCGTACTTTCCAAGAGTTTACTAAAAAAGGCTGAGAGGAAGTGATAAATGTGCAATGAGATTAATGAAAGACAAATGGGTAATATGTTGACATAAATGTAATTTATTGTTGTGTTGTAAATTTTGTGCTGCCTTACGTCTGACAGTCCAGTAGAAATATAATGCAAGCCCCATATATCATTAAAATGTTTCTAAGAGCCACATTTTAAAATGTAAAAAGAAAATTAGTTGTAATAATATATTTTATTTAACCCAGTTATCATTTCAGCTTATAAAATTATTAATGAGGTATTTTATAATGTATCTTTCATACTGAGTCATCAAAATCTCAACTGGAGATTTTCATTGGAAAACTTTGATAGAGTGTATAAAATTTACAGTCAGAAAGTAGATTTGCTTACCCAAGTTGTTATCAAGGTGCTTTAAAGTTTTTCATTAATAGGATTGAGTAATCGTTTTTTTTAATTTAAATTTACATTAATTACAGTGAACTCAAGCGAACAATTCAGTTCCTCAGTTGAACTAGCTAGTGCTAACCCTCATTGGACAGTACAAGTTCAGGGTGCACGGCAGTATAGTCAGCCCTGGGTATCCAGGTTTGGCCTCCAAGGAATGCGTGCTGTGTACCGCTTTGTTTTGCTTAAGGTACTTGAGCATCTGGGGATTTTGGTAGGGAGGCAGGGTGTGGGGGGGGGGCTGGGAGGGAGGGCCTGGAGCAAATCCCCTCCGGGTACTGAGGGACTTTATAACCTTTTTCTTGAGAACTAAGTAATAAGACCCATAGGCTAACAATAGAAAAAGTAGAAAAGCAGATTTCTGGGAGACCAGTGCCTCAATAAGCTGGGTGGGGATGACATCCAGGTTCTGAGAGGAGAACCCAGCTGTGAGGGTTTCACACAAAATATGATTTGAGCACAAGATCCTACTGCTTAAAAACGTTTGGAAACTGTTAACCGCATCTACGTCCCAACCCAGTTGAGCAGGTGACCCCTTCTGAAACCCTGATGGCTGGTTATCCATCCATTTAAGTGCCTCTTTGATGAGGCTTTTCCTTCCCAACAACCGTTCATCACTGGTTTCCTGTTTATAGCTTCTTCCTTGTGAATTTCCTTCTAATGTCTTCTTTCACCCTTATTCTTTCCTATGTTCCTTAGAGTCTTGCAATAAAATTTTGTTTGCCTCCAAGGTAACCTTTCTTTAATTTTTTTAATGTTTATCTAAAAATGTGAGTACATCATTCTAGATGTGATTTAACACAGCAAGATTTCCCATGATATTTAGGGCCCTGTATTTGTAAAGCATGAGACTGCATTAGCTTTTTTTTCTTTTTTTCTTTTATTTTCATCTCTTAAAACCTTTGGAACTTTTTCTTATGAAACAGCTACACAGCTGTGCCTTTCCTGTCCTGTACTACTTCAAAGAATTATTTCAAGCAAAATATAGGATCTTGTGTGTATACTTTAAAAATTCACCTTGAATTTCTACCTTCTGAAATAATCTTGAGCCCTGATACTACCACTTAGTACTTTACTTATTCCTGGCAAATACGTGCCTGTATTAGTTTCTCTTGCTATAAATAATGCTGCAAAGCCACAACCCACCCCAAAATTTAGTGGCTTAAAATAATAATCATTTTTATAGCTCACAGGCCTATGGGTCAGCTGATCTTGGCTAAGCTTGGCCAAATTTGATAGAAAACAGTAAAACTTAAGAAACTGAATACGTGTAAATTGTCTCTTGTATCTAAAGTGGAGAGGAGTGATAGAATTTGATTTTTCTGTGTTGCATTATGTGCTGAATAATAGCTTATCTGCCCTAGCTGTCAGAACTAATGGAAATCATACTGGAAAATAGTTCAGTTGTTACCATCAAATTTCTTTACAGAGAATGCCATTCAAACCAGCATCCCTGAGGACCCCAATTTCCACATCCTTCAGCTTTTTAGCAATATGACTTAAGTGCAGTAACTCTACAGTGAGATTTTTAGCAAAGCACTGTCATTTGAGATTTGCTCTAATTGCTCTCTACCTGTAAACTCGTGTGTGTGTGTGTGTGTGTGTGTGTTTATTACTATTAACACCACCACTACATATTAACACAGGTGGCCATGTATAGTAGGTATATATACAGGGATATGCATATACAGGTATATGTTCATTGTTGAGAAATTAGAGATTAAATAATGTAAGCCTTGAAGAACATGCCTTCACAATTTGGAATGTTGGAGATTCTGGACCCCTACTTTGGTAATTCAATCTGCTGTTTCTGATTTAAGGAAAGAGCTAATTTAGGAGAAAGTTTTTTGTTTTCATTTCTGGGGAGTTTTCTTAAAGAGGAAGCTACCAAATGTAACTAGATATTAACGTCTAGGGATTTAAATTTAAGACGTGCAGTTTAAACATTTATTTATTTATTTATTTATTTTAATTTTTTTTTTTTCTTGCGGTACGCGGGCCTCTCACTGTCGTGGCCTCTCCCGTTGCGGAGCACAGGCTCCGGACGCGCAGGCTCAGTGGCCATGGCTCACGGGCCCAGCCGCTCCGCGGCATGTGGGATCCTCCCGGACCGGGGCACGAACCCGCGTCCGCTGCATCGGCAGGCGGACTCCCAACCACTGCACCACCAGGAAAGCCCTAGACATTTTTTAAACTGGATTTACTTCCCCTTTACTTGGTCTAAAACTAATTTTTTAAGAACCAGTAACAAAGAACTGCAAAATGCTACTATCATCAGGCGAAAAAGTTATTTGAAAATAATATTCAAGAATTGAAAATAAAAAAGCTTGAGAAG
>NW_006793646.1:707228-744651 GCF_000442215.2 Lipotes vexillifer | reverse complement strand
ATGCCACCTGGCTTAGTATGAAAAAAAGTAAGCATGGGTTTTGGAGTAAACAGCCTTGATTAGACTCTTCGGCAGGTTTTGAGCCTCTCTGATTATCTAAGTAGATGTGGAAGTGAATTATCTAGGTTCTTCTGAGTCAAAGGAGATAATGAAGGGAAAGGCCTAAGTAGATGCTTCAGTCTTTGCCCTTAACTCTTTTCCGATCTCCATGTTCACATGATCAAGCCTGATGAGATATAACAATATTGAGAGTCAAAATAGTATAAAGATCATGATACTGTATGTTTTTGTATGTGAAACATGCCAGTAAAACTACAAGACAGAATTAAAGAGATAAACATCAAAATGATGTTGAAAAGAATTTGACTGTTACCGAAGTCAGAGCACAATAAACACAATTATACATGGTCTAGTATATATATATGATGTATATGTGTATATGCATGCAGTTAGAATATAGAACATTTACTGTTTAGGACTAAATGGGCATTAATTGGATCAAAAACTATAGGCAAAGAGTTTGTCATACATGAGGCTCTGTTTTTTTTTTAATTCCAGTATTATATCTGTTCTAGGCAGTGGGCATCACTCTTTCTTGGGCCTACCTAAATTCGTGCTTTCAACATTGGTAATTAATTCCACGAGTATTGAATAACAAAGGTTTCTATTGGGAGAACTGATTTTCTACTGTGCACCAGCAGCAAGAATTTATTTATAGGCCTTTGTTATGAATTGGAAGAAATTTGGGGTCAACTTTAGAATATCTATCCTTTAAGCAGAAAAAAAGCTTCATACTGTCAAATGGCAAAACTAAAACAATTTAATAATGAGTTTGTTGTCCTTTATTCAAAGGAAGACAATCCATGGATTGGGGGAATACAGTGCCTCATAAGCAGTAGATCACTGTTCTAATGGGATTTGGGACAAGAGCGCGTTTATAGAGCTTTAGAAGGGTCAACACTGAAACGGCATGATTGTCTAGGAGGTCGGGAAGGGAATTTCCTTATAAGGCTAGCAGGTCCTATTTTTAGGGTAAATCAAGCTAGCTTAAGCTGAGTTGGAGGATTGTGATTGGTTTGTTAGGATTTCTTGACAGGTGTTTACCTTACATGCAGGCTGGTATAGGTTTAGATTTGTGATGTGGACAACACCACTGGGATGGCCTTCATTTTGGGGTCCCAATATAAGAATTAGCTTTATCAATATTAACAGAGGCCATGGATCCATCAAGGAGCTCTAACTTGTCATTTGAAGCCAGGTCAACCGTGTCCCCAAAAGAATGTCAAATTTCAAGGAGTGAAATATGTGGATTAATTCTCTGAAAGGAATGTTTACTCTCTTCACTCACTTTTTTTTTTTTTTTTCAATTTATTTATTTACTTTTGGTTGAGTTGTATCTTCGTTGCGGTGCACGGGCTTCTCATTGTGGTGGCTTTTCTTTGTTGTGGAGCACAGGCTCTAGGCACGCGGGCTTTAGTAGTTGTGGCATGCGGGCTCAGTAGTTGTGGCTCACGGGCTCTATAGCACAGGCTCAGTAGTTGTAGCGCACCGGCCTAGTTGCTCCACAGCATGTGGGATCTTCCCGGACCAGGGCTCGAACCTGTGACCCCTGCATTGACAGGTGGATTCTTAACCACTGCGCCACCAGGAAAGTCCCATCTTTTGTCACGCACTTTTGTGGCACATCATTTTTAGCCTGAAACTCGAGCTCTGAAATAATTGTGCAGCACCTAATGGATGTGAGGAACGTGGCCGCCTCTCCACACAGGGAAATTGAAGCTGTGTACAGTTTCGGTAATCACATTTCAGTTTTCTGTATGCTTTGATTAGCTCCTGCATTCTTTCTCACCACATATACGTGCACACACGCACAGGGGCAAAACCTTGGAAAATTACAATTTTCCATTTTAATTTGAGAGTCAGCCTGGTTGCATCACCGAAACCTTGATGGTGTGGGTCCAACACCCAGCTCTGCCTCTTCATAATTCTGTGGCCTTGGACAAATCCTTCAGAGCCTTTTCCTTCTGCTTAGAGTTGGGATGGATGATTTTACAGATTCTTTCAGTTCTGTGATTCTGATTTTAATTTCAGTTCTCCTCTGTTAGAGATAAAATGGGCAATTTCAGGTGTTCTGGTTCTGCTTAAGTTTTGTTTTGTTTTGTTTTTTGGCTTTTAAAGGAAAGCCCTACAGATAGTCTTTTCCTTTTGAGAATGAAAATTTGTTTATGTTAAGGATTAAGTAAGGTACTTTATCTGGCCTTGAAAGGGGTTCACACTCAAATCTTCTTGATTATGATTCTACAGAATAATTACATTGAAAATGGAATATTTGAATGTTTTCAAAGCATTTTCGTGGGGCATAATTATATTATGCCGAGGCTAAGGGGAAATTATTTATGTGAGGAAACCAGAGCTGGGATAGAAATAGCATTGCTGTGTGCTTTTTAAAAGATACTCACTATACGAAAATCTGACCCCGAGGAAACTGTGAACTGATTAAATAGTACCAAATGAGTGACTATATGAGGCCAGCTATTCAGACCAGGGAGAAGTTCGTTTAAATGCAGAAACAAGATGGTTTTCATTAGCCACAAACCTTAAAATTACATAAATCCACGGATGCACTGAGCTATGGATCCGTGCCTTCTCCTTGCCAAGCAAGACTTTTCAGCCAGTGAAACAGAGAGTTCCTTGTTCCCTTTCCCTTTTAGCTGGGACTGTGTGGGGAGGAATGTTGCCAAGCCAGCTCTATAAGGAATTTTGATCTCCTTGATGATAATAAAGAGAAACTTTTTGGGGAAAGGGAACACCCAGTTTGAAAGACAGCGGGACAACTTGTTTGAGAAGCTGCTTTTGCGCTTGTAAATTGCATTGATTCTAGGTGTGGGTTCGGGGTCACCTCTGCAGATTGGCCCAGATTAGGTATATATGTATATTTGTTTATTTTAATTTCCCCTTAACCTTTTGGAAAGCCGTTTTCTAGCTAACTTGCTTTTGGAAAGTCCGTTTTCACTTGAGTAGCTTGTCTATATAGTAAGAGCCTAAAATATTCTTCTGGCCGCAAATGGTTGTTTTTAAAAGATTGACAGCATTTTTAGGTGTTGTGTTTGAGTCTCTGTAGTTCAGAGCATTCTGTAAATAGCCTGTTGTTTTTGAGGCAGTGTGTGCATGTGCCATTGTTTCAGCCAGTTATTCTGCCCGTTGTCACTGAGCACTGTTTTCCCATGGGAAAGCATCTCTGGTCTTATGATGTCAGTGCAAAGTCATTCAGGTTACAAGAATTATCTTCATCTTCAGTCTCTCAGAAATGCAGGGACCATGAATGGCCATTTATAGCAGGGTGCCAATCTTTGAGGTGTTGTCTTGGATTTCTGCCAAGTAACCTGAAGTTACCTTAGATAGTGTTAAGATGAAAACAACATTAAAATGTAATAGTTATTTAAGTGGTTATATTTCCCATCCAGTAAAGCTTTTATATTTATTTTTATTAAGAGAAATGTTTTTTTTTAAGTTAGGAATAATTATCTTTAGGATAACTTTGACAGGGTATGCATTTTCACTGGCTATAAATAACTTACTCTAGGACTGAAAGATTTAAGTTTTAACAGCATCCATTTTAACACGTCCTGAATAGGACCTTGTGTATGATGTATTAGGCCATTTTTTGAGGCTTCATTCAGAAAAAAGGGATTTGAGTAAACCTGTTGGGCCCTTGGAAGGCTAAGTATTATCTTCCATGTGACCACCTTGGCTGCTGGTGGTTTCCTTCTGGATGAATGCCAGGGAGTGGCCTGCTCCTAGCAGCTAGGCTTTGTTTCTTAAATGGGTTATTTGATTCCAGTAAGGATCCTGGGTTGTTTGTCTTGTTTTAATTAACTGAGCCAGGGATATGTTTCTTAAAACCTGAAATTCTTTGCACGTGGGCTTCATTAAGAATGGAAAAGCTTCTGGTTTAATCTGTTATCTCCCAGCGCCTTACTCTGATCTGGTGTTGGCTCGGTAAAGAATTTTTGCCCAGGAAACATGTCTTTGTGATTTAAGTATTTATTTGTGAAGGGCCTCTTGTAATGTCAAATGTAACAGATATATACGTACAGCCAGTTTTATAATTTCTAGCATAATAAGTTACCCTGAGTATTGAGGAATCAAAGTTTGAACTATTAAACAGCTCCATTCTAAGAAAATGGGTCATGTTAATGATCATACTTATTTTTTTAAAGTTAATATTAGATCTCATCTGGTAGAAAATCCAAAAGGAACTGAAGCATCTGTTTTCTTGTCTTAGCTCCCATTGTCAAAAGGAAGAGATAGATCATAAGGCAATTAAATATGCTTTCCAGTAATTTGATAGGGCCATAATCAATTCATTTGAAGGGAATGGGAGAAAGATTACCACCATTTGGTAGTTGGAACATACAAACATGCAAACAGATGGCATCAAAATAACTGTAAAGTCAAGAAGACAGAAGGATAACAAAGTGAAGAATGGAAGAAATAGAAAGATGTTAAGAAGTCAAGCTAGGAAAAAATTGAGAAACATTTGATGTGTTTGTCAGGTAGGGTGACCAGTTGTCTCAGCTTGCTGGGGAGTCTACCAGTTTTAGCACTAAAAGTCTCATATCCTGGAAACCCCTCAGATCCAAGCAAACTGATCGGTTATCTTATTGTCAGGATAAGGACTTGCCTGACTTACTGCTTTGTCCCCAGAATTTTCGGGCCAACCCAATACATCAGTGCCTAGCATGTGTTACATACTCAAACTTACTGAATGAAGAAATGTTAGCTGCTGTCATTTATTATTGTTGCTTTTGTTATATTGGAGTTGCCTCTCAGCAGCTAGGAGGTGAAAGCGTGCAAACACCAAGACTTCTTAAAGTAGGTAAAAGAGAAGCAATGGCCTAATCTTTAGGAATGTCTTATGCTGTGGAATTGAAGGATTTTGAGTTAGTAATGGGATAATCAGGAAAATAAAGAGAGCCAGGGTAGTGGATTGCGACAGAAGCCAAGGGAAAAGACTTCCAAGGAAGAATTCATATATGGCAAAGAAAATGAAAAGTGACAGGTATTGAAGAACAAGGCTTTCCTTTCTCAGGAGGTTGTATGTAACCTTTGAGAAAATTGTTCGGATGGTAGGAATGTAAACCAAACTGCAAGGGTCCTGAGAAGCAGGTAAGAAGGTGGTATTGGTGAGTGTTTAAATCACCACCTGCTAGAATTTGTTGGAAGTAATGGGAAGATGACAGTTCCTCTAGAGCAGAGGCAGGTAAACTATGGCCCACTGGCCAGATCTGGCCTACTGCCTGTTTTGTAAAGAAAATTTTATTGTAAAGTAGCCACACTCATTTCACATATTGTCTGAGACCGCTTTTGCATAGCAGCAACAGAGTTGATTAGTTACAAGAGACTGTAGGGTTCACAAAACCTAAAATATTTACTCTCTGGCCTTTTACATAGAAAATGTGCTGACACCCTCCTCTAGAGGATAACAGAATGGAATGAGGTAATTTTTGTCTATTTTCTTTCTTTCAGTAGAGGAGATCAGAGCCTATTTGTGGATGTATTATGGAGCTGGAGGAACTTATTGGGTATCTACTGCTGTGTAATAGGTTACCTCAAACCTAATGGTTTAAAACAACAAACATATACTATCTCAGTTTCTGTGGGTTGGGAATTTGGGAGTGTCTCTCTTGAGGTTTCAGTCATGTCAGCCAGGGCTGCCATCAGATGAAGGCTGATGAGGCTGTAGGAAGTTTCCCAGCTCACTTACATTGCTGTTGACAGGAGACCTTGGTTCCTCATCACATGGGCCTCTCCACAGGACTGCTTGAGTGTCTGTACAGCATGGCAACTGACCTCCTCAATAGCAAGTGATCCCAGAGAGCAAGGAAGAAACCCTAGTGCCCTTAATGACCATGCCTTGGAAAACACATATTTTTGCCCTATTTTATTTGTTGCTACAGACAAACCTTGATACATTATGGGATGGCCGTGACGAGAGCATGAATCCAGGGAATAGGGACCATTAGGGGTCATCTTGGAAGCTGGCTACCATGGGGGAGAGAAATTGTTACTTCATTGTTCCTTGAGGGGAGGATATGGAATGAAGGCCCTTTGCATAGACAAGGAGATAGTAACTATGGAACACACTGTGGAGAGTCAGAGGTACAGAGAAATGTTAAGGTGGTGGAGGTAGAATTTATTCAGCAAAATAAATACCAACAGTGGTAAAGGGTCATTAGTCCCTCTGTTCAGTTAGGGGTAAGGCCCCAAGATTCTAAGACTGGAAATCTTTGAGACAGGAATGAATTTGAGCAGAATAAAGTGCCATGGGGAATGCAATGGTGATTTCATTATTAGATTTTAAATTCCTTGATAATGGAATTTAAAACATGGGCAAAGCCCGTATTTTATAAACAAGTACATTAATAAATTTTATATATTTATCTATATATTATAAATGTATTTTATGTCCTTCATTGCATCTAAGATAGGGCCTTATCTATAGGTATCTGATCATTATTTGACTTTTTCGCAATGTTATTATCTTACTACTTACTTCAGCAAAATGGACAAAATTTATATTCTGATTTTAAGGATCAAAGCATTGAATTTTCTCTTATTCCCTCAGGAAAACTGTGAAACTTACATTTATGGAACATTCTGCTTAGGCTGCTTCTTTGCATCTCTTGGAGAATGAGCCTCTCAGTTTCTGGCTTGGAAATTGCAGGTGGTGGGCAAGGCCCCAAATTGGGGAGTTGAGGGGTCCTAGCTATTCTGCTGACGATCCGATACTGTGGCCTCAGCTGCTGTTTGTTACATCTGGCAGCAGAGAGGTAGAATTTTATTAAACATGCCATATAAAGTAGAACTAGAAATGCAGAAAATGTTACCTGAAACATGGTTTTAGAGATTGTGCCAGGAGCTTTTGCACTCAGGTCTATGATAGGTCTCAGCTAGGTTCAGTACAAGATTATTTTTTTTAAAGGACAAAAATCCTCTTATGGATTTATGGACAAAATATATATGATGATGACTAGAACAGACAGATGTTTGATCTATTTTTACATTTCTGTGGGGGGAAGTGTCAGGAAGCTATTTCTTTAACTGAAATCTCTTGGTGTAATTTTAGTGTTGTTTTTTTCCCTCCTGTGAACAATTTTTAGAAATGATACAAGTTATTATAGAATCACCCAGTTCTCCACTGCATGAATGGCTTCTGTTGGAAGTTAACTCTTCTTAGCATGGATCTCACACATTTCCTCCAAAGCTGGATTTAACAAGGGAGGGATTACTTTGCCACCATGTCTTTTGATACCTTGGTTTCGCATAACACTTGCACTCCTGTGGATTTATTTTTCATCTTTTGCTGTTTTTTTTTTTT
Organism: Lipotes vexillifer; assembly: GCF_000442215.2. NCBI lineage: Eukaryota > Metazoa > Chordata > Mammalia > Artiodactyla > Lipotidae > Lipotes > Lipotes vexillifer. The sequence continues at coordinate 737,270 of NW_006793646.1, read as the reverse complement.
TCTTTTTGAGCTATCAGAACCTATTAAGTGAGGTAGTATGGATATTTCAGAACTTCCATTTTCCCTTTAAAAATATTTATATGGGGAATTCCCTGGTGGTCCAGTGGTTAGGACTCAACTCTTTCATTGCCCAGGGCCCGGGTTCAGTCCCTGGTCGGGGAACTAAGATCCCGCAAGCTGTGCCGTGTGGCCAAAAAAATATGTATATATTTATATGAACGTAATACCGGTGGGCAGAAGGGTTTGGAAATACAAAAAGGCACCCATTTCAAAGTTATTTTGGCAAAATTGTGTGTTGCCTGCAGTGGTCATAGCTAAGACCTATTGAGAGCTTGCTACGCAGTAGGTGCTCTGCTGGGCCCTGAGTGAGACTTGTCACCTCTTTGCAGCGTAGCTGAGAAGATGAGACACGAGCACCCTTACTGTACTCTTCAGAGCTGACAGAGTGATAACCAGAGAATGTTCTGGAGAAAACCGATGGAATGGCCAACATATTCATTCATGTTTGTGCTTGGTAAATTCTACAGTAATTTTTTCAGTCCGAAAAGTTATGAAGTTGTCACTTGCTAATTAGTAAAGCATCAGTGACACCATACCCTCAGCTCTGGGAGGTGACATACAGCCTTACTCACAGAGCTGGTCACCGTGCAGGGACTTGGCATTGTTCTTTGTGTGAGTGACTTGGAGGGTATTATGAGAATATGGTTTCCTCCAGAGTGATTCTATTTATTTCAGAAAAAACATCTGATTTTATTGTCAGGACCTTGCAGTAAGCAAAATGGATAAATTTGTCAATGAAATCTGCCATGGGGGAAATGTATAAGCTTTTCAATGAATAAATTCTTCTCAATACTGCTAATTTCTTCATTTCAATGTTAAAAAACCAACACTGTATTATATGTGGTTGGAGATGTCTATAGCATACATAATGCTTAACCCAAAGGAATTCATAATTGAGAATTAGGAGGAATAGAACTATTTTTGGCATTGCTCCAGGCCATGTTTCTCTTTACAGCCCTTCCCCCCAGCCTCCACCCCAGAGCTATGGATTTTTGTAACTAACCAAAACTTATTTTTTTTCAGGTGCCCACTGATGGCAATGCTGGCCTGCTTGCAGAACCGCAAGTCGCCATGTTCTGTGGCAAACTGAACATGCACATGAACGTGCAGAATGGCAAGTGGGAGTCAGATCCATCGGGGACTAAAACCTGCATTGGCACCAAGGAGGGCATCCTGCAGTACTGCCAAGAAGTAAGTCTCCGCTGGTGGCCAGCGGTTCATGTTGGATCACATACACGTTTTTTTAATTTAATTTCTTTTATGTTTGTATTTTATCTCTTGCAGTGAACGTCTTGGTTCCTAATAATTCACCATACCATTAATGTATTTACTTGCTTTACCCTACAGTATGCATAAATATTTTAAAAATTATGTCATATAATAACCATCAATAAACCAACTGAAATATAATCTTGTATGTCAGATATACTTTAATTTTAAAAAAAAGAGAAAAAACCCAACTGAGTAAAGTTTAAGATACCTTGGCTCTTCCTTTTATCTTTAGAGTGTATCCCACTGTGGCTAATGCAAAGTATTGTGTTTAACAGTGACTAGGAATTGGGAGATTGGACTTGGCATATACACACTACTGCATAGGGTAACTAATAAGGACCTACTGTATAGCACAGGGAACTCTACTCAGTACTCTGTAATGACCTGTATGGGAAAATAATCTAAAAAAGAGTGGATATATGTATATGTATAACTGATTCACCTTGCTGTACAGCAGAAAGTAACAGAACGTTGTAAATCAACTATACTCCAATAAAAAATTTAAAAAAATAAAATTAAAGTGACTAGAATTAATTTTCTCTATGTTACCAATTTGATATATTTTAGTTCATTTATTTGTTTATATTTAATTTTAGTTTTTCTTTCTTTATTTTTACGATTTGAAAACCTAAAACATTTACATTGTTAAAATATTGAAATAAGAAGTTGCACTCCAAAATCTCACTTGCCATCCATCCTCTGTTAAAATATATTTTCATCGTTCTTGATTTAGCCTTCTTGAAAAAGAGAGAATTTATATTTTTCCTTCTTCTGCTTATACAAAAGGCAGCGGCCATGGCTCACGGGCCCAGCCGCTCCGTGGCACGTGGGATCCTCCCAGACTGGGGCATGAACCCGTGTCCCCTGCCTCAGCAGGCGGACTCTCAATCAGTGCGCCACCAGGGAAGCCCCTGTACTTTGCTTTTTCAACATAACTTTTAGCCTGGAAATCACCCCCTTGCCATTTGTAGAGATCTTCAGCCTTTGTGTAATTTCTCCTAGATTTCTTGCTATTATTGTATAGGGTTTTTTTTTTTTTTTAATTAATTCAGTTTAAAATAACTGGAGTCCAAGGCATTTTGTCCCACATTCCTAGACAGTTATATATTCCTACAATATGTGGCTCTTGGTGTTTTAAGAACATTGAAAGGAATTAGTCTTACACCTCTTGGCAAAGCAAAATTTCTTACCCTACATAAACAATGGATAACCTGGCAACATTTCCTTTGTTGTAATCTTTTATGTACAAGAAAATTTTCTTTAGCCCTGTTGGATCCAAAATGAATGTTTAATGAAATATATATCTGTGTGTGTGTATATATATATATATATTTAACATATACATATATGCCCACATGTATTTTTTTTTTTTTTTTTAGTGGTAGCACTATAAGAAAGGACAATCTAAATTCTAACTCCTGTGTTTTGAGAAGCAAAGAAGCATCTGCATTATCACAATATATTGCATATCAAGTAACTTTTGTCTTGAAGGAGTATGAACTATGATGTGAAAAGATAATTCTTCATGTTTAAGTAGAAATCACTAATATTGGCATCCTTTATATTATTTTTAAAAACATTTATTATATAGGGACTGATAATAAATTCACTTTTGCCTGGATATGACATTTCTAAAATATACATTTTTGGAAATAATATTCACATTTTATTGAAGAGTTCCTCTAGTACAGTTTTGTAGATGAGTTATGAGTTGGTAAATTGGAACTCTGCGCATGCATGCTTTTAGGTTTTTGATACCATTTTACTTATCTGGATACACATGCAGATTATGCATTCTGTATGTTAAATACATTTTTTTAAAGGCTACAACTCAAATTTACTTAATGACGTTGACCACATAATTTTCTGTTGAATGGCTATTTTGATGTATATATCGTAGTTGGCATCTAAGTTTTTCTTCAGTGTCAGTCATGAATAATCATATGTTTTTACATTTGTATGATGACTCTATAAAAATTACTCTTCATGACCCTGAGAACAACCCTATTCCCACTCCACTTAGAGATCCCACTAATGCCTGGGTAACTTTGCTTCCTGTTTTAGTCTGTTTTTTGTCCCAGGGATAAGCCACAGAGTGGCTCTTCATAGTCCTAGCCTTTGCCAGATTGTTGGTGACCATGGGGTGGAGGTAGGGGGAGGAAAGTGAGCCCTTTGGTTGTTTCTCCTTTGTCTTGAAATTCTGGTTCTATCTGCCTATCTCAGTTTACCACCCACTGAGGTCTTGTACAACGATACACAACAGGCCAGAGTCTTAAGATGGATTAGATAAACATTAGGCTAGAAAAGTTAAGAAAGGGCCAGACCATCAGGCCTTGTGGGCCCTTTTAATGAATTTGATCTCTATTCTGTAACAACAGGATGTGTCATGGAAGGTGTTTATTATTTTAAAAGAAAGAGAATGACTGTACATTAGCATATCCAAAAGTCACCCTCTAATAAGAACGTACTGCATAGCACAGGGAACTCTACTCAGTACTCTGTAATGACCTATATGGGAATAGAATCTAAAGATTGATTCTATAGAATCAATCTATAGATTGATTCTATAGAATCACATATTCGATGTATATGTATAACTGATTCGCTATGCTGTACAGCAGAAACTAACAGAACATTGTAAATCAACTATATTCCAATAAGAATTAATTTTAAATTTAAAAAAAATAAATAAACTTATCAATCACCACTTTATTGTGAATCATCATGAAGGGCTGAGTCAGAAGGCTGGTCAATATGAGCACTCTGACCCTGAAAAGAATAAACAAAAACAAAAGTCACCCTCTTGCTTTGTCACTCTGACCTCATATCTAGTTTCTCATTTCCCTGGGACCCAACTGGAGCGTCTTCTCCGGAGCTATCCAGGGCAGTAGCCACTAGCGGCGCATGGCTGTCAAGTGCCTGCAGTGTGGCTATAATGTGTGCTATAAGTGTAAGATATCAATAAATACCATATTTCAAAGATTTACATGAAGAAAGAGTATAAAATAATCACATCAATAATTTCATATTGATTGCATATTGGAATGATAATATTTTGTATATACTGTTGTAAACATCATGTATATGTTACTAAATTGTGAATATGTATGTTATTAAAATGAATTTCAACTGTGTCTTACTTTTCAGTGTAGCTACTGTGGAATTTAACATTACACTGGCATTATGTTTCCATTATATTATATTTCCATTGAACACTGTTGCTGTCCTGCCCCGCCCCATTCCACCAGTGACTCTGGGCTGCAAGGGTCTTAAATCCCATGATCTAGCAAGTGGAAGAGGGAAGCGGAAGTGAAGAGTCCTTCCAGACCTTCCCCCAGAATTTTACTGGTGTTTGGGAGTTAGAGAGGCTTATTTGGGGCCTTTTAAATACGTCTTTCATTAAAAATATTTTAGTGCAAGATGATTATATGAATACTTTTCTAGAGTCCAGTGGTTCTCACTTCCTCCTTCGGACTTATATCTCTGGGTGCTAAGGATGCAATGATGAGTAAGATACAGGACCTGTTCTTAGAGGGAGATCGCAGGGCCAAGAAAGGCTTATAAAACAATTTTAGCAACTTAAAAACTGATGATGATGATGTTGGCACATGGCGATAATGTTGATAATGCTAGTACCAACTAAATTTTATTGAGCATTAACAAGGTACTGAGCTACCTTGCCAAGTGTTTGCCCTCATTTTACCCTCGTGATGCCTCTGGGAAAGAATCCTGGGAAAGAAACTTGGTGATTTGCAACATTTAAGGGGAACAAAGAAACCTAGGATCAGAACTAGGTGGTATTATGTGCTGGAAGTCGATCCAGGTTAATATCTAAATGAGGGAAATGATGAGAGTGCAAGTGTGATGCTGACCAGAAGTGACTGAAGTATAATTTTTGACAAGGCAACTCATGACTGCCTTGCAAAATGAATGCGTATCTAAACTTTTACTCAATTCATTAATTGATGAGGTAACCTGTAAGATGTTAACCAGTTTGACTTGAAGAGATTTAAGTCCTTTTTCAACAAACTTCATTCACATGGCTGTGAACAGGAATTATCTGATCTGCATTGCATGAGACAGGAAACATTTGCATTGCTATCAGGTATCTACAGTATCTACTCCTACAGGGTTGTAAAGTAGCCTATAGAGAGTCAATCAGAAGAACATACCCTATTTAATCAGGTCATCTTTTCCCCTGCCACCCCAGGCTCTGGAAGACAACACCTGCATTTCACTGCTAGAACACCCAGTACATAATCTCTTTTGCCCATTTCTGAATAATGGACATTTTTTATAATAAAACAGTCTCCTAATTTGGCAAATAAAAGTTCATTATTGATCTTTAGGATAGCAATTTCAAGGGAATAGCATGGGAAGAGTCAAATTACAGTAGGTTACAGGAAGAATAACATGTATGGGTGTTGAAGCCATCTGTGGTCTCTCTGAGGAAAGTCCAAGAGGCAAAGAGCCTGTGGGCAATTCATGGAAAAGGGAAAGCCTTTGTTTTTTGTTGGGCTTTGTTTTTAAAGGGAAGGAACTTTAGCTGAGGGAAGCTTACACTAAACTGTAGGAAGGGTAGATCCATCATAAGAAAACTAGTGACTGCTGAGTCTTAGAAAAGAGAATAAAAGATGGGGAAATAGTCAGGGTGGGTTAATTAGGCAGTTTATGTTGTCAGGTGATTGAAATCTACACGTACATGGAGAATATTTTCTCCCATTGATGGAGGGGATCTTGGGGTAGGTATAGCTTACAGAATTTTAAAAAAGGCATCCAGTAACTGGGTCCTCAGATATCGAAACTGAGACTCAGTGCTGCCTGGAATTTCTCTGTTGGGGTCTCTTGTTTTCCGCTTATCCTTTCTCCTTTATGTTCACCTCATTTTCTCCTGCAAAGATGGCTTCCTTTAGGAGGCCAGGGAAGATGGCAACTCTGGGAGTTTGTTGTTCCAGTTTGGATTTCCAACCCCATTCTGCCAGTGTGCATTCTAATTCCCAGATAGGGTTCTCGTTGGTCCTGCTTTCAGTCACCCATCTATCTTTGGACTAGTCACCATATCCACATGGACTCAGTATGTACTGGGACTGGCCCACCTTGGTCATGAGGGTATATGGCTTGTTTGGCATCCCAACCAGAGCCAACTGGTGTGGGGAGAGGAGCTCTTGCCAGAAAAAAGGTTGAAGGGTGGCATGGGGGCAAAATAGAATAATGACCACAGCCCAACACAATGGGCTTAGAAACATACAGTGCCTTTTGAAAGTTTTATAGGTTGGAGAGCGGGTAGCTGAGGGAATTCACATCATGACTTTAACCAGCTTTGGGGAAGGTATTGGGGGGTGGGTGTTGGAGAAGTGTTCACTCAGAACATTTAAAGTGTGTTCAACTTTTTCTATTGAATGGTGCATCCTAAACTATCTAGAACATTGCTTATTGATATTTTAGGGTCTTTCTGCCACTTTCCACTTTGTAGGTAGTCTAAAATTTTTCTTTTATAATTAGAAATAATAGTTTCATTTGTAGGATTGAATTTTTGTGTGTGTTATTGGAAAATGTTTATTTTCCTTTATTTTTTTTAGCTCCATATTTTTATTTTAGACAGTTGATTGACTCCCTGCTAAGAAAGCCAAAGAAAATAATGTTCATAATTTTTCCAACTCCTCTTCTCACAGATTTTGTAAGCTATATTATTTTTGAAGTTTAATATTATGGTCTGTTCTATTGTCATAATTCTCACAGTCGTAGGTTCTGTCTTTAACTGGATTCAGTGTTTACAGCGAATCCTTTCACCAAAGCATCTCTATTCCCATAATGTTTATTTTGATTCCTCTATTTTTTTGGGTGCCTGTCACCTTACTTAGTTATTTCCAGAAGTTGTTCTTATTGAACAATAGTTTAGTTATGTATAGAATTCCAGGTTGACAAGTATTTTTGTTCAGCGCCATGAAGATGCTTATCCACTATATTCTGCAATCATTGTGCAAATTCCCTTTTTTTAAAATGTACAAAACCCATTACTGTCACCATTTACAGTGCTATTCGTTTACTGATTACTTTCTCTCAATAGTGATGAATCATTTTTTTCTTTATGTTCTCAGTCCCTCTTGTGACCAAAACACAGATGTTTCAGAGACAGCTGGCTGAGTCAGAGAGGCAGCCGTGAGCAGTCTGTGGTCCTAGGACAGAATGAAACCAACTGAACTCATGACCGTGACCTCTTTTTGACCTTTTGCTAACCAATTTAACTCACTTGTATAGCTGCACATCGTATCTGTTGGTGCTTAGCTTAATATGATGTGTCAAATATTTGTTTTTGATAGTGAATTATCTAGTCCATATCTTTCATAGTTTCATGTTCCTCTCAGTTTGTATTCTCTGCTGTTGGTTGTTTTGTTGTTATTATTAATGTTGGCATTTTTGCCTCCTGATTTCTTTGGTCCTATTGTTGGTCAAGGGCAAGATTAGGGAGAAAAAAGTAAAAATCGAGTCTTTTACCTTTGCTCTTATAAAGCCCTTATAAAGTTTGATTGGGAAGATAGTTTGAAACTTAGGTTTGTGTAATCAGCGTTTTATCTCATAGCATACACATTCTTGGTACCCATAAATTCCCTCCTGTTCCCCAATCATAATAGTTATGTTTTTGCCCAGTCATCATTCAAATACTTGCATATTTGAAATATAAAAATTTTCTTTACATTTTTTTATTAGCACAGTCAGCACTATTCTTTCCTTTTTTTTTCATCAAATGTGTATTGAGGGCTGCTATAGACTTAAAGTTTGTGTCTTTCCCAAAATTCGTATGGTGAAGCTTTAAAGTCCAATGGGATGGTATTTGGAGATGGAGCCTTTGGTAGGTAATCAAGGTTAGATGAGGTCATGACGATGGGGGCTTTGTGATGGGATTAGTGCCCTTATAAGAAAAGACACCAGAGAGCTTGCACAGTTTGCTTTCTCTGACTATTCACACAAAGAGATAATGTGAGAAGAGAACCTTCACCAGAACCCAACCATGCTGGTACCCTTATCTTAGACTTCCAGCCTCCAGAACTGTGAGAAAATAAATTCCTGTTATTTAAGCCACCTGATCTACGGTAATTTGTTATGGCAGCCTGAGCTAAGACTAGGACTTACTTTCGCTCCTTTGGGCAAAAGGATTTTAGGCCTAAAGTGTCACTGAGAATTACTGTTTCTAGAGATCATGCTTTACAAAGCATTTTATGCAACACTCGGCTCTGACTCAGAGCATGTGGGTTGTCATTTAGTAACTGCTTGTGGACGGCCTGTTGTTGGCACAGAGATTGGAACTGAATAGGGCAGATGTTCTGCCCTGCTCTCTACACAGAAAGAACCTCTCCTGAAATGGCCTTGTGGTCTCCTCCTGCAGAGACTGTTTCTTTCCATTGATAGAATCCTAAAGAAATTTTTAAGCAAGAGTTAGGGGTTGCTGGCCCTCAGTCCAAATTTGCCCTCAGTTTATTTTTACCCAGTTAAGATGTAGGTGCCATGATAATGCTCAATAGTAGAGTGATAAACATATAGCAAGGCCTTAAATATTCAGTTAAATGTACTAAATGATCACTAAGTACACTTCCTGAAAACAGGAAGCAACCCTAGATGGTTCTTTATGTGACCCTGTGTTAATATGTTCTACCGTTGACTGTTGATGAATTATGTGTTCTAGCAGTTACAACCTCCCCTTCAATCTTGGTTGGACACAAGACTTGCTTTAACCAGTAGAATAGAGTGGTAGTGGTGCTGGTTTAGTTCTGGGTCTAAGCCTTAATTCGGCCTAGAAGTTTCTCCTTTTGCGCTCTGGGAAGGCAGCCATGTGGAGACGCCCAAGTAGAAGAGAATGGAGGCCCTCATTCAATAGCCCTACCTGAGCTCTCAGGCAGCTGCCAGCACCAGACGTATGCAAGGCCAGGATGGACTTTGCAGGCTTCCTTGCAGTACTCTAGCTGACGACACCATGTGAAGAATCACTCAGTCAACTCACAGAATTGTGAGGAATTCTAAATTATTATGTGGTAGGTAACCTCCAAGATGGCTCCCAACAGTGCTTGCCTCCCTCCTCGTATCCGCCTCCACACGTAGTCCTTAGTCTCCTCCCACAGTGTGCAGGAGGATATTACAGAAATGATGTGTATGACATTTGAGGCTGGATCATAAAGAGCACGTGGCTTCTACCTTACATACTTTTGCTATGGTGGAAGCCAGCCGCCATGTCATGAGGACACTCAAGCAGCACTGTAGGGATGTGCATGTGCTGAGGACCTTGGTGCTTCTGCCAGCAGCCAGCACTCACTTGCCGGGCAATGAATGAACCACTTGGAAGTGGATCCTGTAGCCTAGTCAAGCCTTCATTTGACCTCAGCCCCAGCTGACATCTTGACTGCACCCTTGTAAGAGATGGGATCACTCAGCTCAGTCTCTTCCAGACTCCTCAGGCCCAGAAACTGTGTGAGATAAGAAATGCTTACTGTTTGAAGCTACTAAGTTTTAGGATAGTTTGTGTGCAGTAATAGATGACAACAGACGTTCCCTTGACGATTATTGTCCTCTGTGGTCCTTTGGTAGAAAAAAGTTCCTTTCCTTCATTCTATACTAGATACAGAAAGTGCTGCCATCACAGAAACAACTTGAAAATAACTATGTAAATTATTCATCATTTAACAGCCTAAGGTGGCCACTTGCCTTAATGAACTGTTACATTACCCAGATATTGGCCTAAGGAACCTAGAAGTCTTATAAGTAGATCAAAACTAGGATAATATTCCCCTTGAAACATATATTATAAAGCCTAGGAAGAAAAATTAGAATTTTTAGATTTTGTTGTCCTCTTTCTTTTGAATGAAATGAGGTTTAAAAAGAAAGAAAAACAACATTGTTTTATTTAAACCAAAGGCTTTAGGTTGAGAGAAGAAAATATTGGAAGTATACTTCAGTTCTTCATCTGAAGAGTTTTATTCTGTCCCAAATTTAATTCAGGCAAATTGAGCAAATATTTCCTGATTCAAGATAAGATTTCGTGTCAGGTGTTGCTGAGTGGCCAGACAACATTCTTGGCTCATAGGAGCTTCTAAATATACAATTAGATAAATTGAAAAAAGAATTTAGGAAATTGAAAATGTAGAATGGGGCTGTAAACTAGAGGATCTTGATTGTAAATCTGGGTTTTGGGATCTAATTCTAGAGATGAGTAAGGGCTATGGGATTGTTTTTAGCAGAAGTGTTTTCTGGTCAAGACCCTTTTGGAAATATTAACTTATATCTAAGTGTGTTCTGGATTGGGGAGAGAAGGGAATTCCAATCTCAAGATGCTAGTGTGAAAAGGATAGGAAAGATCATTCTGCCCATCCTTGTAGTATAGATGAGCACATATGAGATACCCCAAGATGCTGTTATAAGGGAGCCCTTAGGGTCAAGTGCAGTGAAGGCAAAGCATGGGCTTCCCTATCAAACCTTCATTCAGACGCAGCCTTTGCTCTTTGACACCTGAGCAGTCCAGGAAAGCTGCCTAACCAATCTTAGACCACGTTCTCCTTTTATGATAGGAGCACACAGGAGTGTATTGTAAAAGTTAAATATGGTCAATTCAACGAGAAATTGTGTAAGTCCCAGTACTGTTCTTCCTCCTCTTTTAAGGAGAGAACTTAAAACACAGGCTCTTCAACGCTCTGCATCCCTAACATGCAGAACACATCCTGGGAGGCAGGGGCTTAGAGCAGGTGTCCACGGCTCTGCTAACTTACACTGGGAGCAGGTCTCTGGAGGGAGCTTTGAACAGGTTAAGCCTCAAGTGCTGGCAGAGATTTCCAGCTGGGAAACTTAGGGGAATGTGGCTTTGCTTCTAGTCTTTCTATTAGATTATGGGTATACTTTCTTTTTCCTAAGTGTTTTCTTTTCCACAATTAACAGTATGTGTTTTCTGTTTCTTTAACCTTCTTGCTCTAAATGAACAGCTGTTTTGTCTATAAGTTAACAGGATCTCCAAACAAAGCACACCAGTGCCTGGACCAAACAAAAGCTGATGAGCTAAACAAAGCCATTTCCTTTGCCCAGCTGTCTACTCTAAAATATATAACATGACAGGGACTCCCAGACCAGACTTGTTTGTCAACCTTGCTGCCTTCATTCTATAGTGATGTGAAGTTAAAATTAATTAAAAAAAAACAACACGAGATCCTTTTAATCTGACCAACTTTTAGGGCATATCATAGACACACTGCTATGGTAGAAGCTGTGGAACATTCTTGGCCATTATTATTTTGCTCTGTGTGCCGTCTACCTTTGTGAGCTTAAAATTGACCCATAGATGACAGGCACTTATGCATTGTGCTTTTGGTATTTGAAAGATGCAAAAATTCATATTAAGTGAAAAATTTTAAGTAGAGGTATCCAGCTATCTATATACGAGTACAGATATATTTTCTGCATTATTGGTCTGTATGCTTATAAGGATTGCTTGCATAAACCATAGGATTCAGAGGTAAAAGAGATGAAACCAGTTTGGATATTTTTTCCCATACAGATTTCATTTAATGAGATTAATGTTTGATTTAACATTTGTCCTTGTTACTGACTAGCTCTTTCCTAAATGCATACTCAAGTTATTACATATTTGCAGTAACACTACAGACTTTTATATTTGCCGCCTTATTTATTTATTTAAAATGTTTTTTCCATAATATATTTTTCTTTTTAGCTTTATTGAGGTACAAATAACAAATAATCTTGTATAGATTGGACATTTTTTTAAAGTTTGTTTTTTTATATATCTTTTTTTATTTTATATTGGAGTATACTTGATTAACAATAGATTTGACATTTTAAAAATGAGAAAATTATTCATAAATTGACAGAGAGAGAATGAGGATCTTGGCTGTATGTGGACACATCTGTTTGTGTTTTCACATTCATGTCCTATCCGATTTATTTTGGTGTCCCTACCTTCCTCATTTGTCTTTATGTTCAGCACGTTGGTATGAGTGACTTACACATCGTACAACGTTCTTGCACAATATTTTCCAACTCTAAGTATGAATGTATGCATAGGACAATATATTTACATACAATGCCAGAAACAGACTTGGGCCACGTTATTGGGAAATAGGCTGGTGCCCTGAAACATTTTCTGTGCCTTGCTCTTAGATAAGGTCATCATTGTGAAAACACAGCACTGCACGTACTTTCCATTATTGCACTGGTGTTTCATCAGCTGCATCTTGCTTTCCAGCACCTCATTAAATTGTAATCAGAGGGCTTCCCTGGTGGCGCAGTGGTTAAGAATCCGCCTGCCAACGCCGGGGACATGGCTTCAAGCCCTGGTCTGGGAATGCCGCGGAGCAACTAAGCCCGTGTGCCACATCTACTGAGCCTGTGCTCTACAGACCACGAGCCACAACTATTGAGCCCGCATGCCACAACTGCTGAAACCCACACACCTAGAGCCCATGCTTTGCAACAAGAGAAGCCACTGCAATGAGAAGCCCGCTCACCACAACAAAGAGTGACCCCCCTCGCCGCAACTAGAGAAAGCCTGCACGCAGCAACGAAGACCCAATGCAGCCAAAAATAAATAAATTAAATTAATTAAAAAAACATTGTAATCAGAGAACAACTTCAGTTTCCAGTTCTCTTTCTCAATTAAATTAGATATCGTCTCCAATATCTCTCATTATTACAAGAATTTATGTTGAGAAACAATTTAAAATATTATTTTTCTTTGTGTTCCAGAAAATTTTAAAGGAGAGACTATGTTATTTTAATCCAGAAACAAAAATATATTGTTTAGCACATGCTTTGTTTTGGCTTAGACACTGAAGTGGAAATAGTTTAGAACTTAGAATTAATACACTCTTTGAGTGCTCAGAGATATCATCTACTTTTTTTTTAAGTTTATGATAAATGTTCTTTTTTAAATTTATTTTATTGAGGTATAGTTGATTTACAATGCTGTGTCAATTTCTGCTGTACAGCACAGTGATGTATGGAATCTAAATTATGACACAAATGAGCTTATCTACAAAACAGAAACAGACTCAGACATAGAGAACAGACTTGTGGTTGCCAAGCGGAAGGGGGGTGGAGGAGGGAAGGATTGGGAGTTTGGGATTAGCAGATGCAAATTATTATATATAGAATGGATAAACAACAAGGTCCTACTGTGTAGCACAGGGAACTATATATTTAATTTCCTGTGATAAACCATAACGGAGATGTCACCTACTTTCATTGTTGTGTTCTAACTTCATCAATTTCATCTTCTATGAAATGGAGCCATTATCAACTGATAGAGATTTACATGACCTACACATAAAACATTTGCAATGATTCAGGCACATAATAAACCTTCAATTACATATATTTTTTATCCTCCTCTTGGATATGTTCTTTGAAAAAGAAATTGATATGTAAAACTTTCACAGGATGAAAATATCCTATGATTAGGCTACCTCTATACCATTTTACTATAGAGTTTGATTTTTTGTTTCATGTATTTGTTCATACATGCTACCTAGGTGCCATCATGCATTTACAATTAAGATCTTGATTTGTTTATATTTTTGTTTTTTCACTTGTAATGTAAATTTAGAAGTCTGACTTTGTTTCCACTGGACTCGTTTTTTAACTTTTAGTTCTTTTTAATTCAAAATTTCAAGCATATGTAAGGGTAGAAAGAATAGTATAATGAATGCTCCCTGTGCTTATCACTCCAATAATTATAAAATCTAGTCACTCTTGTTCTTTGAGAAGTCTGGAATCCCAGTTCTCTATCGTACCTGCTTCAGAGTCCACATTATTATTATTATTATTTTTTTTTTTTTTTTTGCGGTACGCGGGCCTCTCACTGTTGTGGCTTCTCCCGTTGTGGAGCATAGGCTCCGGACGCGCAGGCTCAGCGGCCATGGTTCACGGGGGATCCTCCCGGACCGGGGCACGAACCCGTGTCCCCTGCATCGGCAGGCGGACTCCCAACCACCGCGCCACCAGGGAAGCCCCACATTATTTTTAGCAAGCCCCTTGTGCAGATAGATGTGTTGCTTATCCCTTTTGCACAGCTGTAAATTGATTAAGATGAACTAAAGGAACACACGTTATTGACTTCTAACTCACATGTTTAAAACACCATTTTAATAACACAACATAATTTCTAGCATATTTTTTCAAAAAGAAATATACTGGAGAATTTGATTAAAAATTGATTTTAAATGTTGAAAGACTAGAAAGAACAGTAAGTAAATTTTTTTCAGAATTAGGAGCCATTCCCATGACCCTGACCATTAACTCTGTTTATAGCTTTTTATTAGCCACATTTGATTTTGTGTTCTTGAAATATCCTTGGTCATTTGGAATCTAGTTGTGTGTAAATATGACTTTTGGCATGAATTAATCCCTTGTCCCAGGTGGCCTGTTGCAAAAGGATACTCCGAGGGTTCCCCTGTTTGTCCTTTTTTTTTGTTTTGCGGTACACGGGCCTCTCACCGTTGTGGCCTCTCCCGTTGCGGAGCACAGGCTCAGCGGCCATGGCTCACGGGCCCAGCCGCTCCGCGGCATGCGGGATCTTCCCGGACCGGGGCACGAACCCGTGTCCCCTGCATCGGCAGGTGGACTCTCAACCACTGCACCACCAGGGAAGCCCACATATTTCTTCTTTTTTTTTTTTTTTTTTTTTTTTTTTTTTTTTTTTACTTTTCTGTTTGTCCTTAATGTTGCAAATAAAGGAAAGTTTTTGTAGGACTCTAACAATATGTCTTAAATATTTTTATATTTCTGTATATATACCTACATGTTCTTGGCTTTCTTAAATATCATCCATGTATTTTCTTGGTTTGTGTATTTAACAACTTAAATGTCATCTTGTCTGAGATTAATATATTTTCAATTTGGATAGACAGAGAGAGAGAGAGAGAGGGAGAGAGAGAGGGAGAGAAAGGGAGACTTTTTAGATTTTTTAAATTTAGAATGAAAATGTTCTGATGGTGACCAAGTTTTAAGGTAGTTTTCTGTAGTGAGGAAAACCAATTAAGTTACCAACTACAACCTTCTTAATGTGGATCTAAGCTTGTTTCTACTCTACCTCTCTTGGTTGTTAGTATTTGAAATTTCTTCAATTCACTTAAAAAAATTTTTTTAAATATATGTACAGAGAGATTTGCTTTCAAAGATAAAACATGTTTGTATGGCCAAAATAACTGCTTGTTACAGTTAACTGGGCCAGTCAGATGAGCCTCCTTAGCCTAAGTGAGAGCTTGGCTTTTAATCTTCCTAAGTATCTTCCTCAGCTGTGTATTTATTAACGTTTATTAACATTAATCTATTGCTTTTTATATAAGATGCTATCACTGGTAAAAGTTGCTACATCATACTTGGAAGAATAATATTAGAAGGCACTGAGTGCTTATTTTTCTCAGAAGCTTATAATCCAACTATAATATCATACTATTCAGATAATCTTTTTTAAGAGATACATTGATAATACCCAATGGGAGCTTAATATATATTAAATTTCCCTATGTCTAATGGACTGAACTTAGCAAGAAATAATCATTACCTATTTATCAGGCACTTACTGTGCTATCACAGTGTTGACCACCATTGAGGGAACACAAAAATGAATCATATTGTCCCTGCCTTCAAGGAGTGTGTGTTCTAATAGGTCAGGAAGACACATCAGTGTAATAGGAGGTGGAAAGTGGTCGGTGATCAAATACAAGCGATCAGATAAAATGCTTTGGATTCAGAGGTTGAAGTGATCAGGGAGGGGAACATTAGTGAACCAACTTTTGAGCTGGGCATTTTTCTTGGGTGTTGTTCATTTGGAAGGGAAATAAAGCTACCAAAATAGCTTATGTTTAAAAGAGGGCTTATTGAAGGAGACGTGGCACGCCTCGCTGGCGTTAGAGGTGCTCAGGTGGTCCCTGTCTTGTCTGCTGTCTATCGCTGTCTTGGGTACACAGCTGTCTCATCTTAGCTTCTCTCTCTGTACCTCTTATTTCCCTGCTTCTTCCAGAGGCCTAGTTCCCATTCCCCTGCAGGTTTTGACAGGCACCATTTCTGGCTATGACTTACCCTGCCTGCCAGCTGTGTATCCTCCCTCATCTAACCAGAGCCTGGATGTGTTAGTTCACAACTCTTCAGGAAGGAGAATGCTGTTGTCAGTGTGCTTTCCTCACGCTGTAACCAGCTATGGGGCCAGAGCTGCAGAGTTAAAATATGGTCACTAATGAGTGCTCTTCCAGAGGATGGGGGGGCTGGAGTGCTGCAGAGAGGGGCAGGCATGTTGGCAGCCTCCTGATTACCTTAAACCAACGTTAATGAAGGTGGAGCAACACAAGGAGGAGGAAATTGTGTTTCCTGCCCTTGGAAAGTGTATTTTCACTGGGGAGGTGGTGCACATGTGTACCTAACCCCAATGTGAGGAGCACTGCGATAAATACAATAAAGCATTCCTGAAGTGGGAGAGAGGGATTGACATCTATTACACTGTGAGTGGAGGAGGTTTGTCTACATGGGAGACCCTATGGGGCCTGGGCATCTGAAGTGTGGTGTTAGGGTCTTAAGAAGGGTGTCTTTGGGGCACAGGGTGTGTATTTCTTCAGCGGCTGCCTGTGTAATTCAGGAAGGTTTGTAGGAACTGAGGATGGTTTGCCTTTCAAGTAACTGGCACAAGCTGGATTTGTTTCTGCTTTAAGTATTTCTTAATACAGCTGTTGTCATCTAAATTTTTTAGTAATAAAAACTAGTCACTCATAATTGGGATGCACATAGGATACATTTTAGAAAAGGAAGGGGGCTGTATAAAAGTCAGGTTTTGCTAATGCCTGCTGTTTTAGCAAATTATCAGCAATGCTTGTTGTGTTAGCAATACATGCAGTTGCATGTGTTGGAAAACATACAAATTAAATAGGTTAGGGATCTCAGATATCTTTTTTTTTTTTTTTTTAAAACAAGGTTTCTTAGGTTATAGGCTGCCATAATTTCAATAAGTAGATCCTGCCACAGTGTGTTAGCATCAGTAGGCTATTTCTCTGTTTCTTTTCCACCCTCATCTTCTCTTCTATGCTGCTCTGCTGCCTCCTAACTACGGCTCTCTTCTAAAAATCTACATAAAATCTACAACCCCTTTCAGATCTCATTTTCATTGGCTGCCTGCCAGCTGTTGAGGCAACAGCTGATTTTCATTATATGGTGAAAGGGTGGGGCCATTGGTTCACAGCTGCCAAGTTTCTGGTTCTTTTCCCTCACCACCTTGAAAACCCAAGTCCCTTATTATGTAAAATAGCCCAGCTGCTATCTGTCTTGCAACAGGTGATCAGGGAAGAGTTTTCTGAAGAATGATTAATAATGGGACTCGTTCAGGGGGAAGCTAGGTGGTGTCTAACAAAACTTATATCAAGCATTAGCGCTGGAGGTAAGTTTAGTCATTGCTATCTTGCTGCAATTTGGGACTCTTAAAGGGTATTCTTTTATGAAAAAGTTCACAAACCCTCAGGACCTGATTATTTGCCTGTGTCCAAAGTTGTTTAGTTTCTCCATCTATTTAAACTTAAATATGTATTTAGGTTGGAATTCAGCAATATTGGCTTTGAAGGTATC
This sequence comes from Lipotes vexillifer, assembly GCF_000442215.2. Taxonomy (NCBI): domain Eukaryota; kingdom Metazoa; phylum Chordata; class Mammalia; order Artiodactyla; family Lipotidae; genus Lipotes; species Lipotes vexillifer. The sequence goes on along the minus strand of NW_006793646.1, from coordinate 719,339 downwards.
CCAATCTGATGCAAATTTCACTTGTTTTTTATTTGTCTTTTTTGTCATATTATTATTTTAATTTTGTTTTGTCCAGAACAAATGAAGATTCACTTATGTCCCAAGTAATAGATTTATGCTAATAACCCTTTTCCAATATAGTATTTTAACCAAGATGAGGTTTCAATTTTTTGGGGGGCGTAATGGATCAGAATTGGGGTGAGTGCTTTTTACTAGGATTACCTATTGTGGGGCATCAAATTTTATGTGCTTATAGGAAAGTTTATAATATATAAGGCAACACAATTGAGTATGTCTACTGATTATCTTTCAAGCAAACACTGTAATAATATAACAATCTGAGATTGAGATTTTTTTTTTTATTATTAATTAATTTATTTTGGCTGTGTTGGGTCTTCTTTTCTGTGCGAGGGCTTTCTCTAGTTGTGGCAAGCGGGAGCCACTCTTCATCGCGGTGCGCGGGCCTCTCACTATCGCGGCCTCTCTTGTTGCGGAGCACAGACTCCAGACGCGCAGGCTCAGTAGTTGTGGCTCACGGGCCTAGTTGCTCCGCGGCATGTGGGATCCTCCCAGACCAGGGCTCGAACCCGTGTTCCCTGCATTAGCAGGCAGATTCTCAACCACTGCGCCACCAGGGAAGCCCTGAGATGTTTTTAAAGAAAGAAGAAATAAATACTTAATTTTTTTCTATACGCTTTAGTTTCAAATATTTTTGTCATGAGCATATTGGCTTTTTAAAGCATGATGGAAAGCAGTCACTTTTAGTTTTAGCTGAATTCATTTAGCCATTAATTTAACATATAATATTCCAGACACTGAGCTACATCCTGGGGATAGAGAAATGAGTACAACACACAAAGAACCTTCATTGTATTCTGTCGCAATTCAGGGGTGCTTTTATAAATAGAAATCTTGCCTGTATACTCCCTCCGATAGGCAGACCAAAATGTATATGGCAATTTGTGCATTGTAAATTCTATAACTTGTTTAGCTCTATTGTAAAAGTTCACAGGGCATTCACTTTTTGATGGTACGGATTCTAAAACTCAGGCAGGTTTTTAAATACCTCATCTGCATAGTTTGTGATGGCACTTAAAAATAATTCAAAGGGCTTATTTTCCACCATACTTCCTACCTAATGTCATAATTCACAGTTGTCCATTTTCCTGCCCCAGGATTGTATTTAAGTAATGACACTTTTTGGTAAATTTCAGTCAGTTGCTGGGGTTGAATAACAGAAGAATAATTCTGCTATAATTTACATTCTGTAGATTTTTATGTTTTTTGTGCATTTTCACATAAAAAATCTGAGTGCATTCTCCCAACCTCCCTGAAATTTAGCTTTACCAGAAATTATTATTCCCTTTCTGAGATAATAAAATGATACTTAAAGATGTCAACAATAATAATAATAGCTATCATTTAAATCAAGAGCAAAGGTTTGTCAGGACCAGTACCAGGAACTATACATCATAGTAGCCATGGGAGTTATGCATTATTAACTCCTTCTTACCGTTGAGAAAATTGAAGATCAGGCATGGTACATGACCCCCCTATTGCCTGGCTACATCAGGATTTGAACCCAGATTTGCCTCTAAAATTTCCTTGGAGTGTCTTTCTCCCTTACCATTGTGTCCCCCTTGTATGAATTAATCAAGTCATTCAGCCAGTTATCAGAGCTGGAATATCCAGATAATGTGAAACATAATCTGGTGCATTGTCATTCACTGACTCATTATTTATTAAAAAATTATTTATTGCATGCTGACTCTATTTCTGTGATTATGTTCCCTTGCTCACAGAGTTAAGAGCAAAGAAACCGATTTGAATTTTCAGTTTATTAGTAATGCTTTAAGGAAACATGAAACCATTCAAAACAGAATTAGTGTGATTTATGTTTTAGAGCTTTTCTGTTTACTCCAGGCATCCCCCACAAGGAGAATAGTAACCTAGTTTGAATACCATTTAAAAGTTTCAGAGGGGAAAACTGCTACATGTGTGAAATGCAGTGTTGACTCACTGAATTGAAACATTCTCATTTACTTGTCTTTGCTTCTTTAGCAGTTAGATCAAGTGGTACTGCAGAGTAAATTTTTTGTCATTCTTATAGATTTTCAGATTATCTTCTAAAGCAGACCCATGGTAGGTTGTTGAAATGCTTCACTTTGGAAAGTTACATATGACTAGGCATGCTCTCAATTGAAAAGTTAAATTAAATTACTATTATGTAACATTTCTTTCCAAGTATATTGAGTTTGATTTCCATTACTTACTAAGCAACTCATCAGTGATTTTATTTCCACTGCCTTAGTTCATTTATTGTTTGTTTAAAGTCCTTTAAAAAACAAATTTCACTGCTGATTTTATAATCAGTTGACTAAACAACAAATACTGCGTTAATACTAATATATTGGTTGTTTTACCTCTTGGTATAATTAGATCTGCAGTAAAACATGGTTGTTAGTATTTGCCTTATGTATTGAGGTGCTCCTATGTTGGGGGCATAAGTATTTACAATTGTTATATCTTCTTCTTGGATCGATCCCTTAATCATTATGTAGTGTCCTTCTTTGTCTCTTCTGATAGTCCTTATTTTAAAGTCTATTTTGTCTGATATGAGAATTGCTACTCCAGCTTTCTTTTGGTTTCCATTTGCATGGAATATCTTTTTCCATCCCCTTACTTTCAGTCTGTATGTGTCTCTAGGTCTGAAGTGGGTCTCTTGTAGACAGCATATATATGGGTCTTGTTTTTGTATCCATTCAGCCAATCTGTGTCTTTTGGTGGGAGCATTTAGTCCATTTACATTTAAGGTAATTATCGATATGTATGTTCCTATTCCCATTTTCTAAATTGTTTTGGGTTCGTTATTATAGGACTTTTCCTTCTCTTGTGTTTTTGTCTAGAGAAGTTCCTTTAGCATTTGTTGTAAAGCTGGTTTGGTGGTGCTGAACTCTCTCAGCTTTTGCTTGTCTGTAAAGGTTTTAATTTCTCCATCAAATCTGAATGAGATCCTTGCTGGGTAGAGTAATCTTGGTTGCAGGTTTTTCTCCTTCATCACTTTCAGTATGTCCTGCCACTCCCTTCTGGCTTGTAGAGTTTCTGCTGAGAGATCAGCTGTTAACCTTATGGGGATTCCCTTGTGTGTTATTTGTTGTTTTTCCCTTGCTGCTTTTAATATGCTTTCTTTGTATTTAGTTTTTGACAGTTTGATTAATATGTGTCTTGGCGTATTTCTCCTTGAATTTATCCTGTATGGGACTCTCTGTGCTTCCTGGACTTGATTAACTATTTCCTTTCCCATATTAGGGAAGTTTTCAACTATAATCTCTTCAAATATTTTCTCAGTCCCTTTCTTTTTCTCTTCTTCTTCTGGAACCCCTATAATTCGAATGTTGGTGCGTTTAATGTTGTCCCAGAGGTCTCTGAGACTGTCCTCAGTTCTTTTCATTCTTTTTTCTTTATTCTGCTCTGCAGTAGTTATTTCCACTATTTTATCTTCCAGGTCACTTATCCGTTCTTCTGCCTCATTTATTCTGCTATTGATCCCATCTAGAGTATTTTTCATTTCATTTATTGTGTTGTTCATCATTGTCTGTTTCATCTTTATTTCTTCTAGGTCCTTGTTAACTGCTTCTTGCATTTTGTCCATTCTATTTCCAAGATTTTGGATCATCTTTACTATCATTATTCTGAACTCTTTTTCAGGTAGACTGCCTATTTCCTCTTCATTTGTTAGGTCTGGTGGGTTTTTATCTTGCTCCTTCATCTGCTGTGTGTTTTTCTGTCTTCTCATTTTGCTTATCTTACTGTGATTGGGTTCACCTTTTTGCAGGCTGCAAGTTCGTAGCTCCCGTTGTTTTTGATGTCTGTCTCCAGTGGCTAAGGTTGGTTCAGTGGGTTGTGTAGGCTTCCTGGTGGAGGGGACTAGTGGCTGTGTTGTGGTGTATGAGGCTAGATCTTGTCTCTCTAGTGGGCAGGTCCACGTCTGGTGGTGTGTTTTGGGGTGTCTGTGGACTTATTATGATTTTAGGCAGCCTCTCTGCTAGTGGGTGGGGTTGTGTTCCTGTTTTGCTATATGGTTGGCATAGGTTGTCCAGCACTGTAGCTTGCTGGTCGTTGAGTGAAGCTGGGTGCTGGTGTTGAGATGGAGATCTCTGGGAGATTCTCGCCGTTTGATATTACATGGAGCTGGGAGGTCTCTTTTGGACGGGTGTCCTGAAGTTGGCTCTCCCACCTCAGAGGCAGAGTCCTGACTCCTGGCTGGAGCAGCAAGAGCCTTTCATCCACTCGGCATTTCCCCACTTCTGGGGTCCCCGGCGTCCTCCCTTCCACACCCGCGGCCTGGGCAGGTCAAGGCGCAACAGACGGTCCCGCAGGGACACCTGAGGCGGTTAAGTGCCGGTAAGCCGCGATCCCGGCGCCTCAGATATCTTTATTTCCTATGTTAAGATGTGAGATGCACAGAGAAAATGTAAAACATTAGCTATGCTTATACTTAATTATGGTGAAAAGTCAGGGACTCAACTAACCACGAGCACATTTGCATGCCTAATTACTTTAATTTTTATTCTTGCTGAAGACTATGCTACTTTTTCAACATAAGATGCTTATTTGTCTCATAACACAAAAACGCTTATTTGTCTCTGGTGATATACTGGAGCTGCTTAATAAAAAATAAGATACGGTACTCGGAATTTTTGTCAGAAACTTTAGTATGTTTTTTGTTGTGTTTTTGTGTTCTGGTTTTTGCTTTCTGACTTGGGGGTTTCTTGTGCGTGTGGTAATCACTGTGATTAACTGGGACTAGATGTGCTTCAGAAGTTTTGTGACTTTAATGTTTGGTGTTCCTCCCCTGTTTAAAATACACCTCCTGAATTGAGAACAGCAAATTTTTATACTCTTCGGCAAAGTCGAATTAACAACTCCTTGTCTCAGGATAAAAGTGGCTGGGGGGCTTCCCTGGTGGCGCAGTGTTTGGGAGTCCGCCTGCCGATGCAGGGGACACGGGCTTGTGCCCCGGTCCGGGAAGATCCCACAAACTACGTGTGGGAGTCACGTGGTTCAAGTTTTATAATCTCCTCCAACTGCCTATTAACAATCATCATCGTCCACGTTCTGGAGAGAGAAGTTGCAGCACAGTAAATAACACATATGTCCTAGATTTCCGGGTGGGAACTGGGAGGGAATTTTGTGTTTGGCTGATCACCTCATGAAGCTCTGGTGACCTTCAGGGGAGAAGCCCTGTCTTCACTGATGTTAATTGGTCTGTATGCAATTCTATCTGCTAGAAAATTATCCACCGTATAAGTTACTGCTCTGTTGTACCAGATGTTATTGGTGCAATACCTTAGGACACTGAAGATGGAGCACATCATGAGCAAGAGACCTTTTTTTTTTTTTAACTTATCAATTTGTACCCTACAGATAGCTTTTTGGTTTTAAATTAAAAAGAAGAAAATATGACTTGACTGTGCCTGTAGGAGTTTTTTCTTAATAGAAAACTGAAAACTCCTGAGAAAATCCTCAGCAGGGTGATATTTCTGTGAAGTGGCAGCTAGAACCCCTTTAGAAAAATATAGTAATGCACACTTTACTGCACATAATGTTGTGTCCCTCATGGCAAGCTCTCTAGTGTCATAGAGTTTATGACTCATGAGTGCTGTACTTTGTGATATAATAAGCAAGGAGAGGTGGTGGGAGAATTATATTGCTGCACAAAAAGCCACTCTTCACCTTTCATCATATAGGAAAAAACCCTGGGGATATTAAATTTTAGTGGCATTTCAAGTTGAGCATTATCTACGACTGAAATTAATTCATTGAAGAGTTAAGATATTTAAGAACAAAACAAAATAAAGGGAAGGAGCTGTTTCCATTTAGAGCCAAGTTACTGGCAAGTGCTTTGGAAGAATAACTTTCTCAGTACCCGTGCAGGATCTGATTTAGATATCCTTTTTTGTGTGTTTTCATAGCATGTACCTCCCCATTGAATTTGTCTTATACTACACTGATCAGCATTTTATTTTTTTAGAGCAGTTTTAGGTTTGTGGCAAAATGGAGAGGAGGGTGCAAAGATTTACTGTGTACCCCCTTCCCTGACTCATACATAGCTTCTCCCCCTTTCTCAACATCCCCCAGCAGAATAGTAGTACATTTATTTCAATTGATGAACCTACATTGTCACGTGATTATCACCCAAAGTCCATAGTTTACCTTAAGGTCCACTCTTGGTGGTGTACATTCTATGGGTTTGGACAAATGTATAATGACATGTATTCACCATTACAGTATCATATAGAATCATTTCACTGCCCCCAAAATCCTCTGTGTGCTTCCTATTCATCCCTCCTTCCCCCTAACCCCTGGTAACCATTGGTCTTTTTACTGTCGCCATAGTTTTGCCTTTTCCAGAATGTCATGTAGTTAGAATCATACATGTATTTTCACACTGGCTTCTTTCACTTAGTAATGTTCAACTAAGATTCCTTCATGTCTTTTCATGGTTTGATAGCTTCTTTCTTTTTAGTGATAGGTAATCCATTGGATGTACCACAGTTTTTATTCATTCTCAGTGCCTGATTTTTTAATTGATTGACCTCGGCGTTGGGACAAGGGTGAGGCAAGTGAGGCAGTCAGGAAGCAAGATAAATAATATTTTAATGCACTGTTTTAAAAAAATATAACCATTTTGTCTTTTATTTATATTTATTTATTTATTTATTTATTGTTGGCTGTTTCACATGGCTTACGGGATTTCCAGTTCCCTGCCCAGGGATTGAACCTGGGCCACGGCAGTGAAAGCCCAGAATCCTAACCATTAGGCCACCAGGGAACTCCTTTAATGCATTAAAAAGTAAAAATTAATGCCCCACACTCCACAGTGAACGAAATATCAACATTTCAAATAAAGACAGGATCATGGGAAAAAAAAGAAAGAAAAAAAAAAGACAGGATCATGGCATGCTCTCTTTGAATGTGACTGACAATCATAAGAGAAATTCCTTCTATCCATAACCCACACTGAGGACAGTATCTTCTTTTTTTCTACATCTTTATTGGAGTATAATTGCTTTACAATGTTGTATTCGTTTCTGCTTTATAACAAAGTGAATCAGTTATACATTTACATAAGTTCCCGTATCTCTTCCCTCTTACGTCTACCTGCCTCCCACCCTCCCTGTCCCACCCCTCCAGGCAGTCACAAAGCACCGAGCTGATCTCCCTGTGCTATGCGGCTGCTTCCCACTAGCTATCTACCTTACGCTTGGTAGTGTATATATGTCCATGCCTCTCTCTCGCTTTGTCACAGCTTACCCTTCCCCCTCCCCATATCCTCAAGTCCATTCTCTAGTAGGTCTGTGTCTTTATTCCTGTCTTACCCCTAGGTTCTTCATGACATTTTTTTTTCTTAAATTCCATATATATGTGTTAGCATACGGTATTTGTCTTTCTCTTTCTGACTTATTTCACTCTGTATGACAGACTCTAGGTCTATCCACCTCATTACAAATAGCTCAATTTCGTTTCTTCTTATGGCTGAGTAATATTCCATTGTATATATGTGCCACATCTATTTTATCCATTCATCCAACGATGGACACTTAGGTTGTTTCCATCTCCGGGCTATTGTAAATAGAGCTGCAATGAACATTTTGGTACATGACTCTTTTTGAATTCTGGTTTCCTCAGGGTATATGCCCAGTAGTGGGATTGCTGGGTCATGTGGTAGTTCTATTTGTAGTTTTTTAAGGAACCTCCATACTGTTCGACAGTATCTTCTTGTTCTGAAACCTGGTATTTCCCCAAAGGCACTGCTTCCCCTGTAGCCTCCTCAGGTAGTTCTTCCCTTGCAACCCTCATAGCATTGTGCCTAGAGGTAGGGATGTCTTCCTTCTCACTCATTTTCACTTCCAAACCATTTTTTCCTTCTCCCTAAAATGTCCCCCACCCAAACTGTGAAATGCATGTCTTGGACTAATTTACCTCTCTCCTCCACCTGTTGGAGGCATCTGGAGAGCTCTTTCTACTGCAGTGGCAATCTTTGAAGGTTTTAGGTCCTGACCTTCTGTCATTCAGTCAACTGCATCTTTTGTAATTCTTAGGTGATTTTTAATTTATTTATTTTATTTATTTTTGGCTGTGTTGGGTCTTCATTGCTGCGTGCGGGCTTTCTCCAGTTGCGGTGAGAGGGGGGCTACTCTTCGTTGCGGCACACGGGCTTCTCATTGCGGTACACAGGCTTCTCATTGCGGTGGCTTCTCTTGCTGTGGAGCACGGGCTCTAGGAGCACGGGCTTCAGTAGTTGTGGCTCATGGGCTCTAGAGCGCAGGCTCAGTTAGTTGTGGCGCACAGACTTAGTTGCTCCGCGGCATGTGGGATCTTCCCGGACCAGGGCTCGAACCCATGTCCCCTGCATTGGCAGGAGGATTCTTAACCACTGCGCTACCAGGGAAGCCCCATTCTTAGGTGATTTTAATATCAACCTTGATGATCCAAGATTCCAGCTTCTGGTTTTTTTATTTTCATTCCTCCAGTGATCTTGCCTTTATCATTCTTCTTCAGCCATGCCCTCTGATACTCATGTTATACTCCTTGCAATTACCAATAACTGTAACTCCCCCAGAATCTTAATTTCAGCTCTCTGACTCTCCAAGTACTGCTTCTAACCACCCCATTTTCTTTGGTATCTTTAGGACAAAATTCTGTAGCTCACACCAGGACTCATTGATACTACAGCCTTTTAAACGTGTATCTCAACCTTCATATTCCCACTTTAGATTTCATGGCCCGCTATTATAACCATTCCCTTGGTTCTACCCTCAGTTCTCGTATGCTTTTCTCTTTTCATTGTATTTAACTGGCAAAACAGCAACCCTGGTGAAATGCAAGATTTATGCAAGGGAAAGCCCATTTTAGAAATAAATTTTTATGTTTATATTTTTCCTTCAAATCTCTACTATGATTAATAAATAGAAGGGATTTGATATTTTCACAAATATATTTTAGTTCATCAAGTTTCACATTTCTTTCCAAGTGCTCAGTAAACACCATGATTTGTTGAGAACAGTAATCAGAGCAAAGGGCTGTAATTTTCAAGGGAAGAGATTCATCAATGCAATTCTTTATCTAAATGACAGTCATGATAACTGTTTGATAAATTATTCTTATGTAAATTACTTTGTATAAAGAGAAAGATTTTTATGTGGGAAGCTTGCTGTGTGTCATATCCTGTATGTGAAATATTTGCCTAATTGAGTAAGACATGGGAGGGTTGAATTTAAGTCATGGTAATATTCCCAGGTGTATATACTATAACATTTATTTAGGGCATTACAGAGTATCATCGTCACACCAGTTTATTTTGCATTGAAATGACCCCATGCTTTTAAGAGGACCCCCTCCTCCCTTTCTATTTTATCTCCCCTAGAAAATCTGTTAAGCTGGAATGGGTGCAGTAAGATAAAGTAAAAGTTATATTGCTTAATGTTTTGAATGGAATGATAGGTTCTTGGTCTTTTTCTTTACCCTGAATTCCCCAAGCTAGATCACAATTAGAGCAGGCTTGAAAACCTTAGAATAACAGTGGCGGTTCAACGGGTGCTTGTGTGCCAGCCCTGCCTCAGGTAACGATTTACCCTTTTTGTATGCTCTCCCAGGTCTACCCTGAACTGCAGATCACCAATGTGGTGGAAGCCAACCAACCAGTGACCATCCAGAACTGGTGCAAGAGAGGCCGGAAGCAGTGCAAGACCCATGCCCACATTGTGATTCCCTACCGCTGCTTAGGTGAGCTGACTGACCTTGGAGCTGGCATTGATTGGCTATGGGCTTTGGGGATAAAAAGGAAGGATGCTCTTAACTATTAGATCAGATATGCAGGCTCTTCCTTCAGCATATTGCCACTCTGCATTGGACTATATTTTGGACGCAGTATGTCTGAGCTTCCTGCCTCAGAATGAATTTACCGAGTGTGTTTATCATCATTAAAAATTTGTGGACCTATCCCATAACTGCTGAATGAAAATGCCTAGTCATGGGGCCCAAGAATCTTTTTTTTTTTTTTTGCGGTACGCGGGCCTCTCACCGCTGTGGCCTCTCCCGTTGCGGAGCACAGGCTCCGGACACGCAGGCCCAGCGGCCATGGCTCAGGGGCCCAGCCGCTCCACGGCACGTGGGATCCTCCCAGACCGGGGCACGAACCCGTGTCCCCTGCATTGGCAGGCAGACTCCCAACCACTGCCTGGACTTAGTAGAATTAAGACCTTGTGTGTTTCTTCAATAGACTTCATAGAAAAGAGAGCCTAATGTGCATTTTGCTAATTTCTTAAAAATCTCTTTCTACAACAACCCACTACACCTCTTGTTTGAAGATAATTGGGGAATTAGAGTTTCTTTTTTTTTTTTCCCTGCTTACATCAAACTAGAGGGAACAGTTTGATCACTAAGGTTTAAATGTGTGTTCCTTTCTGACCTCAAATTTTACTTTAATTTGTTATTTTAAAATTTTGTTATTTTAAAAACTGAGTTGTTTTATGTGGTATCATATTTTTTCCTCTGGAAATACTCTCATACTCTGTATTTAATCTGACTTGGTTCTGTCTCTTCCTAGTTGATTTTTTTATGTAACCAGGCATTGGGAAAATCAGCAGTCTTTGATCTGATAGCTGGCATCTAGATGTTTACCCGAAGTTTATTCATCGGTAGGATAGTTGTAAATAAGGACATAGCGATTTATCTGTGGAGGATGTGGATATTCATTCCAATGACATCTTGTAAAGACTGAAAGGGATCTGTCTTTAAAAAAGAGTCCCAACAGCAAACTTAGAGGGTCAGGATGGCAGATTCTGGAGATCTGTGTAATACTTGGGTGAAACATGAATGTCATAAGAACATACTGATTACTGTTCATGCCTGCACACAATTTGAGACACTAATAGAAAACTGGGCTAATGCCCAATGAATGAATATTTCATCTGGTGGATTTATGATAAAGAAAATGTGGAAACCAGATTCTTAAACATTTGGCAATTGAAGAGTTTCCTTGTTCCTCCTTATCTGTTGTTCCTAGATACTTTACAAGGCTTCTAAGCCATTTCTGTCTGACTGGTCAAGAAGTGAAGTTTTAATAAGATGAAAATAAGTAATGTTGAAATACTAGGTACAGAACTCCAATGTCAAGAAATATCGAGGTCAGCTGTCTTCAGGAACTGTATATTTCAGTCTAATTTAGTTGTTAAACCTAAAAACCATTTCATTCAGTATAAGTTAGGAAGTAGATCGGGATCCAGTTAATTAGGTGCACCAATCTTTTGGTTCTTACTTACCCATTCTATGAAATGTTTCAAATAACATTTTCTTTATGGTATAAGCTCACTGGGAATAGGTACTAGGTCTCTGGATGTGTGTTATTGCTGATGACAGCTGATATAACAGTCACAACTGTAGCTGTGTTTCAGAAGTAAACTCATAACATTTTGCTTAGATCTCCCTGCTTCATAATTCTATTCTGAATTCTCAGAATTAACTAAAAGGTGGAATCCACATTAAGATCGTGCTTCACGACCATAGTGCCACTATTGTGGCAAATTTCTTTTGACCCCAAATGGATCGTATCCCCTCTGCCAGCCACTCTCCCCGCCCCTACTCCATACACTTCCCTGTCTCTGGAAAGCTCTCTTCCTATGGCAGGAGTATTGAAACTCCAAGGGAAAAACCGCTGTGAGAAGGAACAAAAGATACTTAGAATATGTTCAGATCTAAATATGAAGTCAGGAGATTTTGTGATAATGCTATGATTACTGTCAGATACATGTTTTTATCATGATCAGCTGAGTTATGTACCATTTGGGAAAACTCCATCCTAAGTAATTTGGTTTTTGATAATTAATCTTACCCAGCAAACACTTATTTGATAGTAATGTTAATGACCTGTCCTCACCGTATTTTCTTAACCACTGTGGAAAGAGGGCCACTTCAAAATGTGTCATTCCACTATATTTACAGAGCTATATTCCACAAATATTTACAGAGCTGTAATGTGCAGAGTGAAGATGGGCAAGGGGAAATGGAAAAGCTGATAAAATAATTCTTTCCCTGAAGGCTGTGTAA
>NW_006793646.1:683528-707208 GCF_000442215.2 Lipotes vexillifer | reverse complement strand
TCCTGCTGAGGATTTGGCATCAGCATGTATCAGATTTCTTTTTCATCTTTTGAACAGATTGCATAATTGCAGAAGACGTCACTTGTGATGTGTTTAGCCTGTTTCCCCAGGTCTGGAATAGTAGCTGGTATTAAATTAACACATCGACACTACCGCTTCTTGACTACAAGTGGGACTAGATAGTCATAAGTATTTCCAGTAGGTACCTGGCCTGTATGAATCCCTGGTATTTTTCCACTGAATCAAAAATTAGACCTTAACATGACAAGTATCAATAGAACGTACAATGCTTTCTACTTTGTTACTGAGCTTAGATTAGAATTGAGGAATGTGGGTACTACTTGATTCCTAGGTGATACCAAATTTTCCAAGTCTTTTTTTCCTGCTTTTTTTAATCAAATGAAAGATTCTTTAAATTCTATAGTGCTTTACAATTTTCAGAAGTTTCACACACATGATTTCATATAATCCCATAATAACCCCGTTTTTTCCCCTGCCCCTCCCCCCTTCCCTCTCCCTACTGGTAACCACTGGTTTGTTCTCTTTATCTGCTTCTTTTTTGTTTCATTCATTGGTTTGTTGTATTTTTCAGATTCCACATATAAGTGATATCATACAGTATTTTTCTTTCTCTGTCTGACTTACTTCATTTAGCATAATGCCCTCAAAGTCCATCCATGTTGCTGCAAATGGCAAAATTTCATTCTTTAACTAATAGTATTAAGGTGGTGTATAATATAACCACAATGAATACCACAGTGTGTTGTTTTCAGGAAAAGGAGTGGGAAAACGTAAGTGTGTAATTTACATATTATTTTAATTCCATTAATACTGCACAGCCCCAAGTTTATATATTGTTTTTCCTATTTTCTTCCTTTCCCTTTCCCTTTCGTTCCTTCCTTCTTTCCTCCCTTCCCTCTTTTTTCCTCCCTGGATTTTAACATCTGTTACACATAGCGCTGTCAAGCTCTTTATACTTGTATAGGGCACCCACTGAAATACTTCCTCGGTGAGGCAGGCAATGTTGGTTTTATTAGCCTCACTTCACAGGCACAAATAATGAGGGTCAGCAAGATTGAATTTCTTGCAGTAACTCACACAGCTATTTAGTGGTAGAATAAGGACCAAAGCCCAAGGTCTTTCAATTCTCAATCCAGTGTTCCTTACAGTATGAGAAGAGAATTGTACTAGAGCCAATAACCACCTGATTTACAAAATCAAATCATTGAGGAAAGGCTATGAATTAGAGGCACTAAGTAACACTTTAAAAATAATCTCACTGTAAATGTGTCTCATAAAGGACACAGCCATGTCTCTGGAACCTCCGTGGTTCCAGGATAAATTTCTCTGCGTGATCAGGTTTCCACTTTGTGGTAGTAATAGGCAACATTCTTATATATTACTTGCTGCTTGAACAAAAAATTACTGTTTAGCGTTACCATAAGTACCCTCTAAAATTTCTGGCTGTATCTAAATAAATACTTTAGACAAAAGAGATTATTTTGCTAAAGTTCGTTCTTAGAAAGGTGCTACCTAGAAAACAAATAAGACTGTCTTAAACATTAAGCATATTAAAATTCAAAGCAAAGCTTGAAGAGAGAAAAATGCCTGTTATGTTCAGCACGCAGCCTTCCTGACCTTTTTATCAGATGCAGGATCCGGTGCCACACTGGGTTATTTTTCTCTAAGCCATGTATTTGCCTTGGGCATCCCTGCTCTAAGGTCTCTTGCATTCCTTGTCTAGATGGAGAAAGCATATTAGGTTGCTGTTGCCCCTTTCCTCCCATGGAGTGAATGATTTCCCTTGAGAGTGAGCTGGCTTTCTCATTTCACCCTTTGCTTTTAGTTATGCCTCTGGCACCAGACGGTAAGATCTGTCTTAATCATTTGAACATTTTATTAATTATCTCATACGGGATTCAAGCACATCATTATTACTCAAGAATATTTTCTTTGCAAAGCATTCAACCCCTTTCCATTTGAATTACTACTTTTCATGGTGTTATAGATCCGCAATTGAAACTATGCTCTTCTGCATTTGCCACTGTCCAGTAAAGGCAAGGTACGTTGCATAAGGAGAGTTACTGTTGATTTATGGGGGCAAAGTAGGGTTAATAGTTTAATCCAAAGGAATTAGAAATTAAGGAATTACTACTGTGAACCTCATTTTATTTCATTTTATACTCAAGGCTTTCCAAACTTACAAGTAGTAATGACAAGGAAGCTATTCAGATATGGTCAGATGAGAAATGAAAGTTATTCAGTTCCTTTTAATTTTGAATTTTATTGTTTTAATAAAATTTTAGGGCAAGCAAACATTGTTTTCTAGGTGACTACTTTTGTGTCAGTTATCTACAGCTATCTTAATCTTCTTTAGTGTGAAAAGCATATATTTGGATACTTTGACAGATATTGTACCAGCGTAGTTTTTTGGATTTATCCTAAACAATTCTCTTCAGACACAGTAAACAGCAGAACAACATTCACGATTGCTACATAAGACTCCATCTAACTTTAAGAATGGGGATAGGGATGGGAGAACATTTTTATTGTGGACTCTAAGGATTTTTTTAAATGACCAGATGCCCCAGCGCGATAATCCGGTAGGATAGCTAGTCAATGCCTCTGGCTCCTCCAGTCCTATGACCTCTGAACTCTGTAGATCCGATCCCTTATGAAGTCCTGGAAGATGTGTGCGCTGGGGCTGTATAAATGTACAGTGGGAACGATGCTGATGAGCCTGGCGCACATGAGAAGGATACAAACCCTTGAATATTCTATATTTTTAAGGATTGTCTGCATTGTGCTCTCATAAGGAATGATCAGAATCCCTGGGCATTTCTTCATCAGGGAAGGCTAATCACCCACCTCGGAGAGACATCAGACTTCTTTTTATGTGATCTTCCACTTTGAATATTAGTCATACTCCAAAACCAGTTTATAGAGTCTGATTCTCAACTGTGTAAAACAAAATATGCATGGAAAAGAAATCTCACCAGTGTTTATCTCCAAACAGTGGGATTACAGGTGATTTTTATTTTATTTAAGGCCTTTTCTATTAATTTCTATAATAAACAAATAGTTTTTATGTTCAGAAAAAGCTGGGCCATGAAATCAGTACATAAAATTTTGTATCTACCTTCAGTTTAGTGATGGTTAAAAAAGAGTCAAAAGGCTTGAAAGGACACACAGAATGATCCTTAATTTGTTTTATCTATTGGCAGATATGCTTTAGGAGTTTTATATAGTAGGAATAACTTCGTATGGGAAAATATATTTTAGAAACACCATGCTGCCGAAAAAAAGGATAATGTCTCCCTTCTTACCTTTAACCAAGTTTAAGCAGCATCAATCATCAAAAATTCTTCAGAAAAGATCCTTTTTTTAATATGTATTTATTTTATTATTTTAATTTTGGCTGTGTTGGGTCTTAGTTGTGGCACATGGGATCTTTCATTGTGGCACAAGGGCTTCTCTCTAGTTGTGGGACACAGGCTCCAGAGCAAGTGGGCTCTGTAGTTTGCAGCACGCGGGCTCTCTAGTTGAGACACATGCACTCTGTAGTTGTGGCGCGCCGGTTCCAGAGCGGGCTTTGTTGCCCCGCAGCATGTGGGATCTTAGTTCCCTGACCAGGGATCGAACCCGAGTCCCCTGCATTGAAAGGTGGATTCTTCACCACTGGACCACCAGGGAAGTCCCGAAAAGATCCTTGATCTTGCCTAATGTTTTCTGTGTGTGTGTTTGTGTGTTTTCTCAAAGAATTGCATCTGGAAGCTACATTTATTTCAGGGTGGATTGTTGAATAGGAAGACTACCTTTATCCTATAGATTCCTTCTGGGTGGAGAAGGACTTAGAAGGTGAAGCCCCTCCCATCTGGTTAAGCAGGAAAACCCATAAAAATGTTTTCCTTCCATTTAGGCCATCTGCCAAGATCAGTGATCCATGTTGGTCCCAGTTATGCTGGCTCCAGCTTGATTTGTTTTCTGAAAGTTTGTGAAGGGGAATGAGTTGAAAGATTGATTTTTTTAAATTAAACTTAGAAAAGAGAAACTTAGTGTTTTTTGTTGCCTCCAATGCCAATTTAGCTTCCTCTTCTTGTTTTAATTGTTGTATCTGCTATTATGTCCCTATTCTGGGACTTCTAATAACTTATGTTTTGTAGGGATAAGAGCTATGATAGCATGAATAATTTATTTAGTGAAATGTTTGATTTTGTCTTTTTTAACTGGAGGTATATTTAGGAGTTATTACGTAATATGAGTCATTAAGAAAAAAGCAACAACTTTCAAAAATTTGCCGTTATACTTTATGGGTGTGCTCCATTGTCAGTGTTGTACTAAAATACACAGTTATCTGCATGGGTCCTAGATGATAGGCAAGAAAAAGAAATCTCACTTTATTTGACATGATATTGTTCCAACACTTCTCGGTAATGCATTGAAAAGTATATATACTGAGGTTAATAGGCATCTCATTTGTAATATGTGCTGCAGGTTGCAGTTGTGTGCTTGAAATTCACTGATTACAGAAGTAACACATGCTCACTGTATGAAGTTTAGAAAATGTGACCACTACCAAAAAATAATAACCAAAAAACCATTTGGCTTCCTTTCAGTCTATTTTTTGGCATATATGTTTTGTTTTTATTATTTTTAATAGTTGTGTAATTCTGTTCCCCATTTTGTCACCAGCTTTTTTTTTCACCTAATATTTTCATACTTTATTCATGAAATTTAATTTTCTTTGAAAACACTCTTTTAAATCTAGCATTACACCAGGCACTACAGTATGTCTATTCCTTATTTTTGGCAGTTAGGTTGCTTGTTTTGTTGTGATTGTTGTAAATGATGCTGTGACAAACATCGTGGTAGATATATTTGCTTTCATTTGATTTTTACAAACAGTTAGTACCTGCAGGTTTTGCAGTTGCTCTTATAAAAGATATGTACTATTTAATTGTATGTATTAAAATATGGAGGAAAATTTTTAACTGATATGTGATCCTGAGTATACAGATAACCTCTATATTTAGCTCTGATATTTTTCTTGATAATGAGTTAAAAATCATTCATAATTTCTATTATTTGTTAATAATAAAGAGACTATTTAAAATATTTTTCTCTTAATTTCCAACTTGGGAAACAGTCAATTGACTATTCACAAAGAAGTAAACCCTACAAAAGTGACTAGTAAGAGTTGTAATTTATATATTCATTATGTAAGGTTTTATTGACCACCTGCATGTGGTTGACCCTGAAGATAGGTGAGATGTGGTCCCTCTTCCTGGGTTTATAATGTAGGAGTAGGGGCTTCTGGCTAAGGACTTTGAGGAAGACTTGGCAAGAAGTAGCATTGTGCCAGGATTTCAAGGATGGGGGCAAGAATGGAGATATATTTTAGGTATTTAGACAATGATGAGCAAAGTCCTGAAGGTAGGACCTTAAAGGCTATGCATCATTTTCAGGAAGAGAGAGTAGTCAGTTATGATAGGGTATTAGTTTTTTAAAAGCATTAGTGTTTTCCTTCATTTATAGTAAATACTATTAAGTTATCATTTTAAATTTAAATTTATATCTAACTACTTATTTTCAGGCTGGCATCGAATATATACCTCTTTCCTTTTATGTATATGCACATGATACTTGACTATTGTCTTTCGGCAACTGAGGTTTTTGAGAGTAGAAAACATTTTTTTTAAGCTAATAATTCAATCATAATAAAAAAGATGAGTAGAGACTCAGCAATCACCTGCTGCTCTGGTTGCCATTTTTATATGAAATACCAGCACTATTTGAGTTGTATATATGTATTGTGGCTCTCTCCAAGAGATACTGGGATATGAATTTTTTTTTAATTGAGATTATTATGGATTCTCCATACAAGTAAATTATGACCCCCATTATTTACTGTTTGCTTTTATAAACAGCAGTTAAATTCATGAAAAGTATATTCTGTATTTAATTTCTTTTATTTTTTATATTGCTTTTAGATTGTTTCCATATATATAAAGAGACAGACAGACAGATGCTGACATCCCAGAAATTTTAAAAAAATCACGTGTAACTTAAATTTCACCTGGTCACATTTTCACCTACTTTATTAAAAAAGGGCAAAAATGGCCTTAGATTTAGTAACACATCAGCTAGAGTGGATGTATGTTATTTTGAGTTTTTAATTTCTCTGTGTATCTGGAATCGGTACTGTCATATCAGATCTGATGGTCTTGAAACATTTACTTTCCTGTGCCAACCAGTAAACAGCTGCTTCCTGGTTGCATCTGCATAATGTAACCATGGTAATCATTAGCTTGCTGTTTTAACATAAATTTAATATGAAGGACCATAATGTTTCCAGCTAACCTCAAGCTGTGTCTTTTGTCATGAACTTTTCTTTTTTCCTGATGTAATTGAGTAGAAGTGATTATAGTAGGGAATTCAAGAAAGAAATGGACTACCATCAAAGTTCTCTTTTCACTCTGGGAACTTCTTTTTTAGGTGGTGTGTTGCTTGCCATCACTTCCTACCTGCAACAGAGAAAGGAAACTGATTTTCCCTTTTGTGTTTACAGCTCAATTCTCATCATGTTATTTCCCAAAGCAAATAACACATTTGAGATCTTTTCTTGATTTTGCTTACTGTTTTGGCCAGTAAATAACTTTCCAAAGAACTATAGTAGAAAATATAATTTGTCTGACAGTTGTATAAGATTTGGGGGGAATTAGGGTACCATGTTTTATACCACATGAATAATTGTAACCAGAAAGAGAATATAAAATGTAAGAAAATCTCTAGAATGGTACAGACAACTATCATTATGGTTCCTAGGACGGGAAAGTGGCTTAAACCCAACATAACAATTGGAATTCAGTAAATTAACTCAGACTCTTACCACGAAATCCTAGTTTTCATTATATTTTAATTAGCAAACTATATTTTTTAAATTATGTAAATAATATGTAAAATATATTAGACATAGACTTAATGCCATCACAAGTTACAGGAAATTTTTGATGTATTTCTTCTTTAGGAAAAAGTACTGAGAAATGCTTTTTTGTGGACTTAAAAAATTTTAGCTTTGATCTTGCTTAATTAGGTACAGCATATCTTTATAATATCTCCAAACAGTACCCATTAAAGTATAACTGTATTTACTATGAAGGGAAGAGTTCATTTTATCAAGCATACTACAGTGAAATTTGGGGAAATAATTTCTCTGAGGTATTTTAATGCATTTCAGAAAAGTAATTTGATGTTTGTATGTAATGAAAGAATTGACCAAAGAGCATTGAGGCAAAAAGTATGCACAAAAGAAAACATCATGAATGTAAGAAATGACATAAAGATGACAGCCAAGATAAAGCCCGAGTAAAGATGTATTTCAGTGTTCAAATTTTAGTACTCGACACTGCGAGTGCTTAGTGTTGGTTTTACTCAGCAGTCTAGAGATAAATTCTGTTAGTTTTCTTTTTTATTGCGGTAGTCACTGAGTGGCTTCATTAAACTTTCTTTCTCTTCCACATCCCTTGATACATTTCAGCTCTTGCTGGTGAGGTGATGTGTCCCAGGAATCTTTTTTTTTTTTTTTTCTTCTGTCAATGAGTCTCAGACTTCAGCTTTGAAACCTGGTGGTGAAGGGAAGTCCCAAGGCAACAGCTGTGCTGCAGTCTGGAGAGAAGCCAGTCCAGACTGGAGGAGAATGCAAAGGCTCCCAGGAGGGAGGTCCCCAGACCAAAAAATACCATAGCACTGATGCAGTACCTGATGGGCCTGCCCGTACTTAGTGTGGTTATAGAGTTCTGTTGCAGTTTGGGAAAGATGCGGTACCGATGGGTGCAAGAGAAAATGAAGTAAGTGTAAAAAGGGGGCAGGTATTAACTTTAGAAAAAGAAAAACCAAAAGTTAAAAAATAACAAACAGCTGTAAGAGAAAAAGAAAGAATATGCCATTGCCAGGGTCTGAACAATACTGAGGCAGTCACGATAC
Source organism: Lipotes vexillifer (assembly GCF_000442215.2). Lineage (NCBI taxonomy): Eukaryota > Metazoa > Chordata > Mammalia > Artiodactyla > Lipotidae > Lipotes > Lipotes vexillifer. The sequence goes on along the minus strand of NW_006793646.1, from coordinate 699,225 downwards.
AGATGCTATTTACATGATAAAACCATACTGGAAGGAAGGTGGGAAGGGAAGGGGTAGACACACCTTCACATTAGGAGGACTGAAAGTGGAAAAAGCAAAGAAAATAGCTGTTTAAGTACAGAGTTTAAAAATATGGGGGTGTATAGCAGAGAGACAGCTAAATGAGATGGCAATAAATGATTTTTATTACCTCTTTTTGCTACAGAGAAATTTATCAAGTAGGTCTATGGCAGGAAGAAGTTGAGTTTAGGCTTTTGCAGGGATTTGTTTTTAATCTAGAAATTTTCTTTTAAGATTAGAATTTGCACGTGAAAGTAGTGTTAGAGGTGTCCTTATTTAGCTAACTTTGAGCTGGATAAAGTTAAGCTGTGATTTCATAGAGGGAAGCTTGTTGTGTATTGTGTATTTCCTTAGAAGATGTTTGCTTCTCCATGGGCATAATTTATGACTATATGCATATAAAATTATCCTTATACCTATTTTACAGAATTCAGGGCAGAATTTTACTGTTTTAGATGGTGTAGAGGTTTGTAGTTGTGATTGTTTTTACTCTGGAAACATGCTGATCTTCTCTGCTGATTTAGTGACAGGCGTTTTTGTTCAAGGACTCAAACTCAACATGATCAAAACTCGACTCCTCTACCCCGGAAGTTCTCTCCTAACCACAAATCTGTTGAAATCTCTACTCATTTTTACACTTGCTTCAAATTTGCTTTATGACCGGATGGTATGAACTTTTTCTGTGAGTAAGATGAGGGATTGCTGTAAGAATAGGAGATAAGGCTGGAGCATACAGTAGAAGTTTCTGGAAAGAGGATGAGGCATAGTATGGATCCTAAGGCATAAGTAGAGAAAATGAAGAGATATGAATTAGAAAACATTTTCCGGGGACAACAGTTTGTGTCAGTAATATTGGTACATAATGTTGGAAAATTAGAACAGAACTAAGATGGTTGATTAAGTTCGGAAAAGCACAGAAATCACATTTTTATTTGCAAAGACATTAAATTCATTTGATTGTTTCTTTTAGGTGGTGTCTAGAAAAATATCTGAACAGTCAATGCGGTTTTAAGGCTTTAATTATGTCAGTTCTTTTAATAGATGGTATATTGGATTAGAGAAAAAACTCCTTATACTTTGGAATAATATTTCCATAAACTGTAGTAACCTGGCCACACAGCGCCTCAACATGTTTTGAATTTAAATAGCAGATCCATAATAGGGTAGTAAATTGGGAGAAAGTTTTACAGTTAGTGGATTTGAGGGCCTGATGAGGGAAAAGAATAATCATAGAGCTATACTGAGAATAAACAATACATGGCCCTGAAAACTAAGAAGCCCTTCCTGCAATGCTTGTAAATTTGGAAATAATTGTTTTTTATCAGAAACGTAAGCTCTATGAAAATTGGGACTTTTGTTTCATTCACTGAAATATATTCCCAGAGCTTTAAGCATGTCATGGCACATAGTAGGTACCTAATAAGTGCATATTGAATTAATGAATTGAGGAGTTAGATGAATGTTTTAAAAGGAAGGAAATCTTAAAGAAGAAATAGCCTAAACACTGGGAAGGCAAAGGGCGTAAAGCAGCAATTTCACATGCCTAAAAGAATCTCCAAGATTACAGAAATAAATGTCATTTACTTATGCCAGTATTTATCAGTAGGGGAAGGGCAGGTTTTATTTAACAACCAAGAAGTAACGTAGGAATCTCAGATTAGGTAGAAACTAAGATTTTTTTGGACCTGGGTAAAAGAACGTTAAATTCTTATCTCTGGGAAATCTATATGTGTCTAGTTTAAAGCCAGTGTAAAAATTAATAAAGAGAAACCTCATTTAAAATGGAGTCAGGCATCCCTGAAGTGGGAGCTCTTATGTACACACCACCCATCGCAGCTTTACATTTCTGAGCAGCAAGGTCTCTACTACCCCAGCAGGAGGAAGGAAGATTTCCTCTTTGCCCAATAACAAGCCCAGCCAATGGGAAACTCTGCAACTCAGCCAATGAGAAGCCATCACCACCCTGAACTCTCCCTTTCCCTTCAATGGACTTTTGCTTAGATCAGCCTTGCCCAACTTCCTCCTCTTTCTCTATAAAGTAACCTTCCTCTCCTTCATTTGCTGGGCTTGCCTGTGATATTTGCTATAGCTTGATTGTCCCGAATTGCAATTCCTCAGCTATTCCTGAATAAACTCACTTTGCTGGTAAAATAACTGGCTGTTTTATTTTAAAGGTTGACACCAGTATTACCAGAGGCATCTGTATTCAGACATAAAAGATACCATTAGATTAGTTTATGGCAGTTTCATTATCTTTAGCTTTTAAGTCTAATAATAATAAAGGGTTATTTTAACAGAAACCCACTTCTAAGTATCATTTATAATGGTAATGGAATCTACAAACTTATTTCAGATTTTTACGTTGTATCTTAAGAGTTAGGATAATATATGTGTATACTAACCATTAATTCCTATCATATTGAAATGCCTTTGTTAGATAATGAGGTGAATGTGGTGCTTAGTAGGTACTTGATATGTAGATGTTAATTACTCCCCTTCTAGAGGTTTAAATTTTCTCATGACATTAAAATTTGTGCCATCTTATTGATTTATTAATTTAGGGGTATATGTATTTTCAAAAATGTTACCCAGCTGGAGTTCCCCTAAATCTTCCCCTTTTAGTCTTAACTACTTTGAGAGAAAAAAAAAAATTTTTTTTCTGCTGTCACTGAAAATCTCCTTCTTTATTGTATATTTTCATCAGCTCCAGGTTGCTGGTTTCCTATGAGTTGGTCATGTGACTCTTTCTTCTTGCTTTATTGAAAACAATTAATTGTCAGTCAGGGGCTTATGATATTCTGCATTATCTAAGCATATTTAATATAGTAGGCTCATTTTCAGTATGCCAAGAAGTTATCCTGTTTTGCCATTTAAATAATTTTAGCTTCTTTTTCTATTTTTGTTCTCATTTTAAATTTTTAGCCAAAATTCTCAATTGAGTCATGGGTACCAGTGCATATATTTTCTTCAGTAGTTTCTTTAACTTCACTGTATCTGAGATTGACTTCATAATGACCTTTGGTCAGTAGACCCTTTATTTTATTTTATGTATCAGCAATTTTTAGCCTTCTCATATTTTCCTGTTCATCAAAGACCCCTGGGTCCTCAGGTCAATCACTTAACCCCATATCTTTAATTTCCATCCTTGCTCTACCCATTCACAGCTGTGCTTCTTGATATGATAGTCAGCCATTCCTATCTTATCTTTGCAACATCCACCTCCCTCCAGTTCGCCATTATGAGGTATCCATCCCTTCAACTCCAGTGAATTAGCTCTTTGCCCAGACATTTGTTTGTCCTTCTTGACTTCTCAGTGGTATCTAACCCTGCTGATCACTGCCTTCTTCCCACACTATTATTATGCTCTTGCCTTTGTTATTCTCTCTGCTGACTCCCATTCTTCCTCTGGCTCATTTTTCTGCAGGCTTCTCAATATTGGTGTTTATATGAGTCCTTCTGGGTTGTTTATTTTCTCACAATACACATACTAGGAAGCCTCATCAGTGCATTGGTTTCTCAAAGGCCTGGCTTGATGAATCCTGAGTTATTAAATCCAGGCCAGGCCTCCAAGTACCTACTCGTCAACAGACTTCCTATGACTCCCGGAGTCTTGATAATTAGCCTTGTCCCTGCAGGAAAAGAGCAGGCAGCGTACTGCTAAGAGTGCAGAGTATTGGTTGCCTCTTAGCTTTCCTGGACATTTCATCTAAGATGTATGCCAGATTTCCTTATCAGTAACTGGTGAATTTAGGATTCTCAGATTAAACACAGAGCACATGAGCATGGGATATGCCTATCCTATTTTTCTCTGTTGGTTTATTGTATCATTTGGGATAAAAATCTGTTTTAGGCAAAAGGTAGGATTGTTTTCAACTTTTATTAATATCTCCTGGACCCTTGATTTCATGCAAAGGAATTAATTGCATTTGAATGAGCTTAATGCATCAGGCTATTGATGCAAAAATACACCTCATGCTGGGCTATCACCATCATCAAGGGCTTTTGTTGTTGCTTTGTTTTATTTTGCTTTTTCTGTGGGTTAATGACAACTAGTATGCAAGAATAAAATGAATCAAACTTAAGTCCCTAGGAAATATTCATGTATTCATTTTTCACATTTTTTAAAGAAATGAAGATATGTAATTAAGCATAATCGCCTCTTAAAGTTTGACTCTAAAAAACATTTTTAGCTATTTTAATTTACATATAAATTTCTTACAAAATATATATTTTTTATATAGATGTGATCTCAGTGTTGGATTTACCATCTTATGCTGTGAGGATATCTTCCATTCGTACTAAGATTTGTAACTGGAAGAAGAGAATTAAATCATTTGGAAGCAAAACATGGAAAACTGCCCCAGCGTAGGAATATTAATTAAACAGCTGCCTAAATGATTAAAGAACGATAAGATAGTCTTATCAAGTGCTCAGATTTCCAAGAAAGCACACATACCACCTATTACTTATTGTTATAGTTGATGAATGTTTATATGCACTTGAGAACTGTTATCAAAGATGTCTTTTGTACTTACTTGGTGTGCAGTTGGCTTTTTCAATACCTCAGCCCTGTCTTCCCAAAGAGATGGCCTTCTATATATGGCCTTTGAAATATGCATTTTCTAAGATTTATATAAGTAGCCAACTTCTTCCCTGTTATAGAAATTTAAAAGCTAAGGCTTTGAGATATCCAGATTAGGGGCTTCCCTGGTGGTGCAGTGGTTGAGAGTCCGCCAGCCGATGCAGGGGACACGGGTTCGTGCCCCGGTCCGGGAGGATCCCACATGCTGAGGAGCTGCTGGGCCCGTGAGCCATGGCCGCTGAGCCTGCGCGTCCCGAGCCTGTGCTCCGCAACGGGAGAGGCCACAACAGCTAGAGGCCCGCGTACCACAAAAAAAAGAAAAAGAAAAAGAAACATCTAGAATTATCATGTAATGGCATGAGTGGGAAGGGTGTCAGGCCAAGAGGGGGAACTGACCTTATGCTTCTTTTGACTGGGAGAAAGGCGTACATGCCTGCCTTATGTAATGGTGACCTTGAGTAAACCCTACTTTAAGCTATTAAATGGGTTACCTTGAGCTTACATAATGTAGATCCTGTGACCTGTTAGCCTAATTGCGTTGTTAGAAAGTCTGCTTTGGGCCAGAAAATAGCAAATCTCTTACACTTTTCTTAGATGATTCTGATAACCAAATATTCTTACCAAAAACCAAAAGATTTTCCTCAGCATTTTCCCAAAACCAGAACATTTCTAGGTTAAAACAACTGAAGACTCTAAGTATGATTTTCCTTTGGTCTACCTTTTAGTCATCTTTACAATTTTGAGTAAAAGACAGAAACTGTATTATTTGGAATGAGAGATACCTTGGAATTACCCCTGTATTTGAAAGCCTTAATCATATATAATTTCCTCATTTATAAATGTTAAGTCTGAAATGAGAGATTTGCCTTCTTCCAACATGTTTTGTGTGCCTTCTCTCTGCACAAGGGCCTTACTTTGAAAAACTAGCTCAGATTTAGTTTGATTTAAAGGCTGAGCTTCTGCATGCCTGGAATTCTTGCTCTTCAGAGTATTTGCTCCCTGGAAAAGTCAGCTGAAGACAGAGTTGTCATGTGACTTTGGACTGTTTACCCGGAAGACGGTTGGGTAATGGAATGGGCTTTGGCAGAGTTCTGCTGCTTTCTGGTTGAGGAGAGCCAGGAGAGGAGGGCAGGGCTGCACAGGACTGGCTGTGTTCAGATGGGAAGAACCAGTCTGAAAATGTTTGAAGCCTGAATGTACCTTCATTTGATCATTTTCTTTATTGCTTAAGAGAATTTTAAACAGCCACATCCATAGTGGGCTGTAGCTTGTAGTGACACAGATTTAAATGATCTTGCATCTAAACAAATGCATTCACTCTCTGCCTGCTGTGTAAAATCGGAATGACACCTGTACTCTGTTGGAAAGGAACAGACGTTTTCATTACAAACTTCAGTCAAGCAGAAAAGTAGCAAAGTGAGCAGAAATTTTCATTTACATCCATGATTGAAGTTGCAGTGATAAAAAGAAAATTACTAGGTTCAAGAATAGCCTTGTTCTCATTCTGTTATACGACACGGGGGGCTTTGGTCAATACAGAAATAGTTTTTAATACTTACGTTGTTGAGGATGGCTCTGATTAATAGTTTCAAATTGTGCGTATCTTTTAAGTGACCTTAGATTTTTCTAGGGTTTTTGCAATATCTTTAAACAGACTCCAGTATCCCCTTATTATCAAGTCCATTATTTATTTGTTAAAATGTGGGCTTTATGTGGCATTACCACAGAGATTCACAGTAATTTCTTTTCTTGTAGTTGTGAGTTTCAGCAAGTGTAGACAGATAACTCAGTTGGGCCAAACTTAGAAGCCATCATAAGACACTGTATTAGAGAGTAGGATCAGAATCTTCCAGGGGAAATTCTTCAAATAGTTCATGATATACCTTTTGGAATATATATATATAAGCTTTAATGTAGTAATTTCCTGCACCAAACCCTCTTCCTTGGAAGTCTAGAAATTCAGTTATTTCAGTTTTCTCAGGAGCAATAAGCCCTGGCAAACTGATTGGCAGTAATGAAGCTAAGCCTTGTTTACAAATCTGAGTGACAGTTCCTAAGTCCACCGTGGAGTGGTAACAGAGGGAGAGATTCTAATTTAGCTGGATACATCCCCACTGAAAAGTTCACATGATATTTGAAACATGACTCAGTAGAACTGGGTGATTTCTAAAACATGTTTTTATTGAAGAGCTTGATGAATCATGTATCCTTATATTTTCTTATTCTGTTAGATATTGTGTCCCTCCCCCTCGATAGTGTTTCCGGTACAATGACAGAATCCTAATCCTTTTTTCTGTGTTTTAACAAAGCCTTGGGAATTTAGAACAGTGTACTCATACCCATAAAAGGTTGTACTAATTCCAAATACCACATCCTAGATATTTCCTGGCTAGCTCTTTTGTTAAATGCCGTGCCTTTTTCTGCGTCATTCTCTCCTTATCTACTTCCTCTTGCCCTAAATAATTTTGCATATTTTAAGATATAATTTTTTTGGGGGGGAAGTTGTGAATTAGAACATTCCTGAAATATAGAGCAACATTTGCTCCTCTGAGTGTTAGGAGACAACTCCATTGTCTCCTAAAGCTAGACATTTCAAGTCTAGTCTGTACAGAAGAGAATCCAGAAGGGACACTTAATAAGCTCTCAAGGAGCACAGTGTGGCAATGGGGTGTTAGGGGTCTCCCACTTAGGAGAGAGGTGGGCTGGAACAACCGAGTCTGGGCATCATGAACACGCAGAGTGGTAGCTGGTTGTAAGCACGGATGATGAATGAATGTGTTAAAGGTCCTAGGCCAGACCAGCAGGGAAATGGAATGAAGGTAGTGAAACTCCTCTGCTAACCTTAGCAAGTGATAAAGAGTCTGGGATGTGAGGTCATGAGTAGTAGCTGTAGAGGTGAAAAGGAGAGGGGAGAACTAGAAGGATTTTTTTTTTTTTTTTTCACTCAGAGAATGGTTTACTGGAGTTCAGAATTTCAGAACATTTTTACGTCTGATATGATCTGAGCTCCATCTGCCGAAATATGGATAGTTTGAGTGGAGTAGAGGTACAGCCCGTGGGGATAGGGACACAAATCGGTGATAAATATTCCTGGAGAAAATAGAAGCATAGCTTAGTGGGATAGGGGGCCTGGGTTTTACAACCAAGTAGAATTTCTTCAGCCCCCTATTGGGGCTCCCTCAAAATGTTGAATGTTGTGGTATGATGCACAGTCTGAGAAATGCCCCCAAACCTTCACCAGAAAGCAATAGAAAGAGAGCAGAGCAGATGTCAGTGGAGGGTAGGAACCTGGATGAAGATGAAGTTGTAGAGAGTAATAGCTACTCTGAGGGGTGTGTTCCCTCCCCTACCCGGCTGGCCCAGGTCAACAAAGTGGATAAGGCCACCCAGTGTGACAGGAGCTGGTGGTACCAACGATGCACAGCTCTAGAAACCCCCTGGGCAGATGCCCTCCATGGGTGGAACGTCCTCTCCTTACTGCAAAATAAAGGTATCATGGGAAAAACCAAAAGAAGAAATAATCACAAATGATGAGATTGACGAGGTGTATAATGAGAACTTCAAAAAGTGTGCAGAGATTAAGAAGACTGTGGGGCTTCCCTGGTGGCGCAGTGGTTGAGAGTCCGCCTGCCGATGCGGGGGACGCGGGTTCGTGCCCCGGTCCGGGAGGATCCCACGTGCCGCGGAGCGGCTGGGCCCGTGAGCCGTGGCCGCTGGGCCTGTGCGTCTGGAGCCTGTTCTCCGCAGCGGGAGAGGCCACAACAGTGAGAGGCCCGCGTACCGCAAAAACAAAAACAAAACAAAAAATAAACAAATTGGGAACAGTAATATTTTACTCTCGGGAATGTCATCCAATAGTTACATGTCCCAAGAAAGCACAAAACCATTATAGAATCGACTGCCCAGTTTCTATCTTGTCCTTGTCTTGGTCGTAGGGGAGGCAATCAGTAACTACTGATGTATAGCAAAAAAGGATTGTTTCCAAAAAGTGAGTCCAGAGAAGAATAAGATATATATATGTATACAAGGATCATGGTAACAAACAGCTTGTACAGATTGAGTGTAAAGAAAAAAAAAAAAAAAAAGAAGACTGTGAAAGCAGGAAGCTGGAAGACCTGAGTAGCTTCTCAAACGTTAAGACAGTCTCTTAGTTGAGGAAAAACGCTGGCTTGAGCATTGTGCTTCCTGAGGATTCAGAAGGCTCTTGAGTTGGAAGAGGAAGTTGTTAGAATGTATGAGGTAGAAGTTAGCCCACAGGGCCCTCTGACATCTTCCAAAGGAAGCTTTTATCTCAAGGCTGGTACGATAATCAGGGTGCCACCTGAGAGCTCTCTCCCTCCCCAACCCCTCACAGCAGGCTCTGAAAGGAGCATACCATGGCTGAGCAGGAGGGATTGGAGTTCAAGAGAGCCTCTCATAAATCAATGGAATGTAACTGTGAGAGATCAAAAACCAAGGTACCTTGCAAAGTAACAGAGATTCAAGGAAGATGCTATAAAGTTTAGGAAATATGCAGCAGATATAGAGGAAACAAATTGCTGAGCTCCAGCTACAAGGAAGAGCTAAATATTGCATCATCATGATGGGTTAGAATGTGTGATCTCCCTCTTGACTGGAACTACTCAAGTTATTTTACCAATAAACAAGTTAAGAAAATGTATTATTGTAAAGCCTTTGGAATTATAAGTTGTAAAACAGCAAATAAATTGAATTGTATGTGAAAAAAAAAAGTTGAATGTTGGTTTTATTCCCTTATATTGCTTCCATATAAGATAGATTTTGACCCAGTGAGGAACTGCTTATTGTTCTTTGGGTACAGTTCCAGGAGTTGATGGTCAGTTGGTACTTGATTCTAATCCGATTGCTAAAAGCAATGCTCTCCATGTGAGTGTCCAGCGAGGGAATGGAAATGTTGACTGAAAGGTCAACACTGAGAGTAGAGGAGGCTGTTGAATCCTTAGGCGTGACTAAGGAGTGAGAAAGTACTAGCAGAGGGTCGAGGACAGACTCTTACTTTATAATCAGAGTTAACTCAAAGCGGAGTTAATGAGAGGGAAAGGACGACTAGCTTAAGACAGAGAACGGGAGGGCAAGTGTTCCTAGAGAAGACAGAATTTAAGGAAGAAGGTGATATGGTGGAGAGCAGACAGCTGATTTGAGGGCTGAGAAGAGACTAATGCATTTGTTGCTGCTGACCTTGAAAGGAGACTTGCGTAAGATTGTTGGTGATGGGTTGGAAAGAGCAAGTCCGGGGCTTGAAAGTGACAGTCCACAACTCTGTTGAGAAGTTTATCTGTGAAAGCACCTCTTCCTGTTTTTGATTATAGCCTGCCTCACACATGGGTTTCTGAGTAAGGTATGTGGACAAAACTTGCTGTATATTTTTACCTCTCTGTATAATTTAAGGTTTTGGTAATAGCTGGTGGTTCTTTTGCCTCACCATGCATCAGCCTGATTGGTATTTTGTTGGCAATTTTGTGGCTTTTTAAAAGCCCCCATACATAACCCCAATTAATTGCATCTTTAAAACCCATCAGGCTATGAATTTTTTAATGTCAGAAAGCAAGAAAGTGTTAGGAGAAAGCAGCCAGTGAGGATACTTGCGTTTTCAAGAGATGAAAAAGAGAATTTAGCAGGATATCTCTATAATGTCAGCTTTTTATCTCATCTCTCAAAATATAGAAGACTGAACTAGGCTAAAAATGAGTAGGTGTAAAGGAAACCTTATTTAAATTTCCACATTTGAATTAATCGCATGCTCATGAGTACAAATTATAATATGAGAAGTGCAAAAAGAGAAATGAGGGGAAAAGGGCATTTTGCTGGTAAATAGGGTTAACAGTAGTAACAAACTGAATATCCCTTTCAGTGATTAAATATATGGTGTTGTGATGGCATATAGAACTGTGCATATAGTCTTCTCATTGTATTCAGTCTTACGTTTATTTCTGTTTAGACACATATCCTTAGATTCAGTTTCCCTCCTAACTTCAACCTGTCCACATTCAACTCATCACTCTTTGAAAGATATTCGTGATCTTTAAAATTTGAAGCTAAGCTAGTACTGACCCCTAGCCACACGAGGCTACTGAGCACTTGGAATGTTCTAGTCCAAAGTGGTGTGTGCTAAGAGTGGAATATACACATCAGATATCAGAGAGTTAGTCTGAGGGGTAAAAAAAAAAAAAGAATGTAGACTGTCTTAGTAATAATTTTTTACATTGATTGCATGTTGAAATGATAAAATCTAGGGTATACTGGGTTAAAGAAAGTATATTATAAAATTAATTTTACCCATTTCTTTTTACTTTTGTAATGTGGCTACTAGAAATTAAAAACCTCATATATGGCCCACATTACATTTCCATTGGTCAGGGCTGCTCACAGCTCTTCTGGTGCAGGATTATGTCTCAGTTCTTTTGTATCCTTCATGGAACTGAGTACAGACGGGTATTCAGAATTACTCAGTGGTAATAGAGATGATCCATTAAAGTTCAACCAAATCATGTTGGGGTTTAATTTTTATTCTTGTTCCTCATCCTATTTGAACATCTTTGGCCGGGAGGCTTTATTCGCCTCATCTTTTCACGTAAGGAAATCATTCCATCCCCTGAGTCACTGTGTAGTTAGTTTCCTCCCCTCTGCCTCAATTCTAGAACACTTTCTACCCTATTTTGTGATGACTTCTGGGATTAAAGAAACAAAAGACAAAACAGGAGAGACTTGGCTCTTAGGGATGTGTAAAAATGTGCTCAATTCTTAAGATGGTGCCAATGTGACCAATCTATGGGACAGAACACAGGCTTATGGAAGGAAGGTGTAGAAGGTTTGATTATTTTTTTCAAAATAGGGACAGACCAAGCCAGTCACAAAAAGGCCAATACAGTATGATTCCGCTCATATGAGGTACCTAGAACAGTCAAATTCATAAAGACAGAAAGTATTGTAGAATGGTGGTTGCCAGGGGATTGGGGGAGAGGGCAATGGGGACTTGTTTAATGGGTACAGAGTTTCAGTTTTGCAAGATGAAAAGAGTTCTGTAGATTGGTTTCACAACAGTGTGAATGTACTTAACACTGCTGAACTGTATACTTAAAAATGGTTAAGATGGTAAATTCTATGTTATGTGTATTTTACCACTATTAAAAAGAAAAGCCATCCTAAAAAGTGTTTCATAATGCAATAACCTGTAACTTAAAAAAAAAAACACTTAATAAGTTATAATGGATTATCTTAAGGACACCCTTGCTACCTGAAGGAACAGCTGAATCCAGTCACTTGGGAGCTTGTTTGAAAAGCAGAATCAGTCCCACGCTGGACTTTTCCAATCAGAAACGGCATTTTAACAAGATCCCCAGGTGATTCAGGTATATGTTAAAGCTTGAGAAGCCCTGTTCCAGACATCATTTCTCAAAGTGTGGTCCATGAACCACCTGAATCCGAATCCCTCTGAGGAGGTGTGTTTTTACACCCATCCCAGATCAGGTCCAGGTCTTGGGGCCAGAAGGGGATGGATCTACTACTGTCTGATCAAGCATCCCAAGGTGACTCTGAAGCACGTTAAAGTTTGAGAACCCCCGACCTGGAAAGATTTAACAACCATTATTTTCATAATTCCATCTTTTAACTGATGTTGGGATAATTACAAATATAAGTAATAAAAAGGCCCATTATTAATAAAAATCAAGAATATGAGTAATAAAGCAATAAAAAAGGGGCAACAGAAAAAACACATGTAACTTAACTAATCTTGGGTGGTTTGGTGAGGAAGGCATGATTCAGAATTTGTGGAATATTGTCATCTGCAGCAACATGGATGGACCTACAGATTATCATACTAAGTGAAGTAAATCAGCCAGAGAAAGACAAATATCATATGATATCACTTATATGTGGAATCCAAAAAAAGACACAAATGAACTTATTTCCAAAACAGAAAGAGACTCACAGACACAGAAAACAAACTTATGGGTACCAAAGGGGAAAGTGGGGTGGAGGGATAAATTAGGAGGCTGGGATTAACATATACACATGACTTTGTATAACATAGATAACCAACAAGGACCTAGTGTATAGCTCAGGGAACTATACTCAATATTATGTAATAACCTATAAGGGAAAAGTCTGAAAAAGAATATATATATCTGAATTGCTGTGCTGTTCACCTGAGACTTATACAATATTGTAAATCAACTATACTTCAATAAAAAAATTAAAAACAAAACCAGAAAAAGAATTTGTGGAATACTGTAACACTTTGCTGAAATAGTGAGCATTGCAATAGATTTAGGGCCCAAAGTTGAACCTGGTTCTGTTATTAACTAGACAGAAACCAGATCAGGCCTAAGTTTCCTTTCCTAATCTGTAAAGAGGAATTGAATTCTGTGATCAGTGACTTTTACATTTCTAAGACAAGGTTAAACTTGAAAAGCAAAGAATTTCCTTTATTATTGATATATGTGTGAATATTCTGAAATTTTTAAAAGAATTTAAATGCCACACATTACACAAATTATTGAAAAAGAGATTTGCTAAGAAAATCTAAAACTAAGCTCTGTCTAGTTATTTTAGATGACATAGACGAGAAACCCAAGTTAGTAAAGATCTTTTTTAACACGTTTTTTTCAGTTGACAGTAATTTCATGGACAGTTTTTGAAGGCCACAATGTTGATATAGATGCAAATAGGTATGTCCTTATTAAAATTTGTTGCGGAAGCTTCAAATATTTTTAAGTAGGCATTACTTTAAGTTTTAGATTGACAAAAAAATTGACCGGATAGCCCAGAGAGTTCCCATACACCACCTTGCCCAGTTTCCCCTAATATTAACATCTTACATTAATATGGTACATTAGTTACAGTTAATGAACCAATTTTGATACATTATTATTAATTAATAAAGTCTGTCCTTTATTCATACCTTATTTATGTCCTTAGTTTTTACCTAAAGTCCTTTCTCTGTTCCAAGATCCCATCCAGAACACCGCATGACATTTACTTGCCAGGTCTTCTCAGCCCCTTCTTGGCCATGACAGTTTCTCATACCTTCCTTTTTGACGACCTTGGCAGTTTTGAGGAGTACTGGTCAGGTATTTTGTTAGATGTCCCTCTGTTGCAATTTTCTCATGCTTAGGCTGGGGTTTTGGGTTTTTGGAAGAAAGACTACAGAGGTAAAGTGCCCTTTTCATCATATCACATCAAGGGCACCTATTATCAACATGATATGTAACTGTTGTTGACTTTGATCGCATGGCTGGGGTAGTGGTTGTCAGGTTTCTCCACTATAAAGATGCTCTTTTCTCCCCATTGTGTATTGAACTCTTCAAAAGGAAATCACTAGGCATAGCCCAAAATTAAGAGCATTATGCCTCACCTCCTCAAGGGTATAGATGATTTGGAATTCTGCACAGGCAGAATTTGCCTCTTTCCACCCATTTATTTATTCAGTTATTTTGACTCATAAATAAATATTTTATATTTTGTGTTATTATCTAACACTACTTTATTAATTATAAATATATATTATTACTCAAATTGTTCCAGTTTTGGCCTTTGGGAGCTCATTCATTTAGCTCCTGTGCTTTTTTTTTTTTTTTTTTTTTTTAATTTATTTATTTTTGGCCGTGTTGGGTTTTTTTTTTTTTTTTTTTTTTTTGCGGTACACGGGCCTCTCACCGTTGTGGCCTCTCCTGCTGTGGAGCAGAGGCTGCGGACACCCAGGCTCAGCGGCCATGGCTCACGGACCCAGCCGCTCCACGGCACGTGGATCCTCCCGGACCGGGGCACGAACCCGTGTCCCCTGCACTGGCAGGCGGACTCTCAACCACTGCGCCACCAGGGAAGCCCTCCTGTGCTTATTTGAAATACCCTCTTTTATTTTTTTCTCCACAAGATGCTCCAACTCATCATCTGTATTTTATGCCCCAATCCTAGAATCCATTATTCCTCTAAGGAGCTCTGTTCCTTTTATTGGAGAATAATATTAAAAACTGAGATCTGGGCGTCAGGTGTGCTCATTGCTACTGGAACATCTTTGCTTTTAAGTCCTCTCAACTGACAGAACGAGGCGTTATATTTGTGTATAGTCCTCCTTGTATGAATATTTCTATAGCTAACCATTTGTAACTATATTAAGCTAAATATCAGTTCATCCTTATGTCTCCAACTCTAATCTGTTATTACATGGATCCTTCTTCCTCCTCCCCTTGCTCATCTGTAAATTCTCACTCCAACAGTGGGAAACCTGGTCCCACCATCCACCTTCTATTTACACAATTGTTCAATTGTGCACTTGCTGAACAGTATCAGAGTTGTTAGCTCATACCTTTGTGAGGCTTTTAAAAAGCTGCAAAATTGCTAACAAACGTTTATTTTATTCTTGTCTTTTTAACATATGTCCTTTGCACTGTTTTCATCATCTTAAGACCAGTGTTATTCAGAGCCTGGGTAAAACACTATTTCTGTCTAGTACAAGCTGCCATTTGTGTATGTACGTGAGACTAGGCTCCATTCACTTGAAAAAATTAGAGAGCGGATTTAGGGGAAACTTTTAGTTTTCACTTCTTTTGCCTTTTTCTTATCTTGATTCATGTAATTTCTGCCATCTGGCAAGCAGTTCTGATCTGAAGACTGCCATCTGTCAGTTCTCACTGCTATCTGGTGATAGTTACTGTGAAATGTTGGTGATAGCAACAGTCACGGGGTTTTTTGTTTGTTTGTTTGTTTGTTTGTTTTTGCGGTACGCGGGCCTCTAACAGTTGTGGCCTCTCCCGTTGCGGAGCACAGGCTCCGGACACGCAGGCTCAGGGGCCATGGCTCACGGGCCTAGCCGCTATGCGGCATGTGGGATCTTCCCGGACCGGGGCACGAACCCGTGTTCCCTGCATTGGCAGACAGGTTCTCAACCACTGCGCCACCAGGGAAGCCCTGTTGTTTTTTTAATTGAAGTATAGTTGATTTACAGTGTTAGTTTCAGGTGTACAGCACAATGATTCAGTTATACATATGTGTGTGTGTGTGTGTGTGTGTGTGTGTATATATATATATATATATATA
>NW_006793646.1:676513-682649 GCF_000442215.2 Lipotes vexillifer | reverse complement strand
CTGTATGCAGGCCTCTCACTGCTGTAGCCTCTCCCGTTGCGGAGCAGAGGCTCCGGACGCGCAGGCCCAGCGGCCATGGCTCACGGGCCCAGCCGCTCCACGGCATCACATGTCCTATTTTTAGTGAGGCTTTCCCTGAACACTATTTAAAATTTTACCCCCTCCTTCACCAAAGCCTCTATCCCTTCATGTGCCTTATCTCCGTAATGTTCATTACCATCTGACATTCTCTTTTACTTTTTTGCTTTATCTTTCCCACCAGAATCCCATTTAGTTTCATCTCTTTAGTCAACTGCTGTATTCCCAGCACTAAGGAAAAATAGAAGGTATGCAGTGGAGAGTTAGTGCATGAAGGACGGTGAGCAACGGAGGGGATTCAGGAAACACCCTCACAGCCAGGGTGCACGAGTCCTGTGCGAAAGGTGAAAGCAGTGATCGCTCGGATTCCCTACTTCTCCAGTCCTAGGGATTCCACCCCACCCTAGTGACCACTGTTTTTTCCTCTCACATCATAAGCAATACTCAAATGTAATACCATTTATCTATAGAACTATAATTTGGTAGAGGTGGCGTAATGAAAATAAAACCCCATTGCCTTCAGTAGCTGTTACTGTTCTAAGTAACTATAATTAGTATTAATATGAGAAGCCTTAGTGGTCGATGGCATACTGGGGAAAAGGTATTAGTAATAATATTAATAAAATAATTTATTGAGCACCTTTGTTGTGGGCACTGAGTTGAGTGCTTTATGAATATTAACTCATACTCCCAATTCCACCATTTACTACATGTGTGAACTGGGCTGATTATGTAGCATCTTAGTCTCACCTTCTTCTCTTATAAAGTGAGATCATTGTAGCTGCTTGGGTGTGTGGTTCTGACTGTGATGTGAGATGATGTCCAGGAAGCATTTAGGCCAGTGCTGGGCACAGGGTCCAGAATTACTGGAACTATTGAATCTTACCTTTGAGAGCCAGGTCTGGGCCACATCTCATCTCTCATAGAAGAGTATAGCACAAGGAAGGAAACTGAGGCTTTGCCATTTTTCAGGAATTCCATTGCTAGAATGTTCTCCTGACCCTTTTTCTTAACTCTTGAGAGACAAGGAAGAGAGGTTACACCTTGGGCCAAAATACAAAGATTTCAGATGTTTCTAGCCAACACCATTTTAGTCTTTGTGAATTCATAGAAACACAGTTTATTCATCTGAGCTTTCTGTGTCTTGAAGAACATATGTGTGGTTCTGGAATCTTTTTTAATCAATCTGTTCCATCCCACTCTGACTCTCAAAAACTTAGCAGCCTCAGTTTTGAGAAATTCTGTTCTTTCCTCTGATATCCTTTCCCCCTCTTTCTCCCTGTGCCATGGATTCACAGTCTCTTTGGTTTTAGTTGTAATACTTTCGCTCTATTCTATTTTCTTCCTGGAATCATCTGTCTCTTGAAAAGGAACATAAAGAAATTGAAAAATACATTCCTATCTTCAAATTTCATAGTACTTGCATGTTTAATATTCATTTCCAATTCTTCTTTTCAAACAGAATTCCAGATTTTTTTTTATTCATGGTGACAGTGTGCTCAGCCAAAAATACTTTTTGCAGATTCCCTTGCAGCTTAGTGTGCCAGATAACATAGCTGTGGTATATAAGATGTGGATACTGGGGAGGATGTTCCTCCCATGTAAGACAGCAAAGCTTTAATAGGGAAACAAAACATACAAAAAAACCTTCATCCCTTGGCCTTTTCTTCTTGTTCCTATCTGAAACTTGGATATGAAGTCTTAAGATTCTGTGACCATAAGACATCATGACAAATGCCAACATGCTAAGGACAGCAGTGCAGAAAGATAGGAATAACCTAGTCCTTGAGGGCAGCATTGAACATCTGCAGTAGCTTTAGCCTCAATACCAGACTTCTTATTGCAGAGAAATAATCCCATCGTGTTTTTTGGTGTTTTGGGTTTTTTTTGCGATACACAGTCCTCTCACTGTTGTGGCCTCTCCCATTGCAGAGCACAGACTCCAGACGTGCAGGTTCAGCGTTCATGGCTCATGGGCACAGCCGCTCTGCGGCATGTGGGATCTTCCTGGACTGGGGCACGAACCCGTGTCCCCTGCATCGGCAGGTGGGCTCTCAACCACTGCGCCACCAGGGAAGCCCTCCCATCATGTTTTTAAGCCACTGTTTGTCATGCATTCTCTTCTGTGTTTATCCTGTGTTCTATTCTGTGCAGTAGAATGCATTTTCAGCTGTTTCACATGACTTGCTAGCTAATTTAAATCCAGTTTTATTGTTAAACTGACCACATTGTAGATCACAACACTGAAGTATTTTGTAGTCCAAAAGTGAATCTACTTTTATAAAAGCCAGAGGGAATTAGCCAAATAACCCATTTCGAACAGACTTTAACTGGCAGTAAGTTGAGTTACCACACTCGGATGGAGAGTCCAGAGATTCAGATTTTCAGGCCAGTTCGACCGCCAGCTGGCTCTGTGGGCAGGCCACTTGACCTGGATTATTTCCCTCCCATCTGCAAAATGAGGTAATTTAAGTAAGCCAATCCTCTCAAAGACCACCAAAGAGCCAGTGGATTGATGCCTGCAGAGTCTCAGCTGAATTTGGCATTATTGTTTACCTTGCCAAGACTTTTTAGCTAAGAAGCCAAGCACAGATTTTGTTCCTTAGCTGTGAAAATTCCCTTTCAATTGCAGTGTGTGTAGTATAAATTGTGAATTTTTAAAACAAGAAAACAGGTTGTATGATTATCAGTAAATATGCACAGTGTACACTGAACTGAACCAATAGGATTAAATGGTGCCAAATTCCTAAAGTTCAGCATTAGCCGAAACATTATGATACTTAATTATCTCATTATGATACTTAATTTATTTTGGTCTCTTTCACTTGAATTCTGTTAATTTTTTTTTTTACCCGAGGATCAAACGAAATAAACAGAAGGTTTGTTTTAAAAATTAAAGTGTGCATGGTTTTATATGGAAACTCCAGGTATATATACTAACAGATTTTTTTAAATTAAAAAACTATTTTTTAGAGCAATTTTAGGTTCACAGCAACATTGAGTGGAAAGTACAGAGAGTTCCCACATAATCCTCTGTCATATCATAGGTTTTTAAGAATAATGCTTTTAGAATTAAAAAGAGAGGAAACATAAACCATGTTAAACTAACCCGTTTCTGAAAAAGGACTTGTTATATTTTTACTACTTCTCTTTAATTCCTCACTAAAAAAATTGTAACAGATTTTTGTGGTTTAATTACGTTAAAATTTCTGATGTGTAACATTCTAGTATGTTTCATCATTTTTGAAAGTAATATAAGCAAGGTTGTAAAATCCAGTCTTTGCTGAATTTTATTTTGATGTTAGAGTACAATGAGTTTTCTATTTTGCCATTAGTCCCGAGGGCCTATTAAATAACCAGTATTAGTCCTTTAAAAAAACAATCTCATTTGAGGGACATACGTTTCTTGGCTTATGTGCAGTATTGGAAACCTAAGAGCATCTTTACACTATGAAATGAAGTGTCATTTTCCAAATTAAAAAATAAAATCAAATATCCTTTTATAAATTAATGCTATACGTGTCCTTTTGATGAACATTAGATTTTACCAAGGTAAATATCTTTCAGTGACTTTGACTTTGCATTAAAATCTACTCCTCAGCAGGTTGGCCTAAGATCAAATAAAACAAGACACTTTGTTGTCTGGCAGCTATTACCCAGTTTATGCCACAAGAACTATTTCAGGACAAAGTTGGGAGTATCTGATATCTTCTCCTGATTGTCTCATAAACTGATTTAATAGCTTTGGGCCAGACATTGAATCTTTCCAGATAGCTACTTGTAAAATAGAAAAACATTGCTTAGTATTTCGGACATTTGTAAATATGGCAGTATGGCTTGACAGACCAGAGCTAATAAATCAGGCAAGCATCTTCAGGCCACTAGTCATTTCTGGCCTGCTGTGGCCTTGAAAATTGGGATGCCTCATATATAAAGTATTCTTGCTATGGTTGATTGCCTGCCCTGAGAAACCATGAAGAGTCCACTTGGAGAAAGGTATATTGGTTTTGGATGAGGATTTTTTTTTCCATTCTCCCAACTCATCTGGTTTTAGTTTGTTTTTTTTTTGTTTGTTTGTTTTATTTGTTCTTTTGTTTTACAGTATTCTATGTAAAAGCAAAAGAAAAATGTGACATCACTTGCATTATGTCATTTCTTTCCTTATAGTTTATATCTTAATGTTTATCTCTAGGGCTAGGTTATAATCTCCTGAAGGTAGGCGGCCTTAGACATGTTTCTGGGAAATGAGATTTATATTATAAGAGATCCATCACACAGCTGTTGTGGAGCTGAGATGCAGTGATGCATATGGAGAACTAGCCACTCCATGGACTCAAGGGTTCCTTTCTCACCAAGTACCAACTGCACACAGCCCTTGGGAGCAACGTGTCTCATTAATTCTTGCATTCTCTGTGACTCACAATACGATGCTGTGGGCACCATCCACTGTTTCAAAGATTTGAGGAATGACAAGATGACGCTGTTTATCCCCTGTGATTTGCTTAGATTTTGGTCTAAATATTATTTATTAAACTAAATACTTAAATGTCATGAGACGTGCATGTTTCAGCTAGAAACAGACTAAAATTTAAGCGCCTTTATAGAAAGAGAGTTTTAAAGAACACTTTTAGGGAATTCCCCAGTGGTCCAGTGGTTAGGACTCTGCACTTTCACTGCCAAGGGCCTGGGTTCAATCCCTGGTCGGAACTAAGATCCCACAAGCCCCTTTTATATAATGGGAGTGAAAAGTGTTTTTTCTTCCCCTTCTTAGGACATTTATCTCTTTATGTAGCATTTCAGAAAATTTCATGTAACGGACTATGAAAGTAAAAAAAAATTGTTCTTGTCTTTCTAATATGTGGACAACTTGTATTCCTTGCACATTTGTAGTCATTGCTTTAAATCTCTTCTCGCATGTCTTACTTGAAGGATTGCAGTACCTTACTCAGTGGTCTCCCTGCTTTCATGGTCTCAAAACGCTAGTCCATCCTTCACTTGATTAAAGAGTTTACCTGAAAATCAAACTTGAGCACATCATTCTTGTTTAAAATATCCTTTGGCCTATGTTGCATCCAAAATGGCATCTAAAACCTTAGACTCTAAAACTGGAGTCCACCATATTTCTCCAGTCTTATTTATTTCTGGACATCTTTTCCCACTTACCATGTGTTCCAGTCACAGTGAACTTCCGCATCTTCTACAGATATGCTTTGTCCCTTATTCTTTCTTTGCACAGAAGGTTTCCTTTTGCCATCCTTCCAACCATCCATCCATCCAATATGGTCATGTTTGCCAACACTGGACCATGGATTGGGAATAGGATGTTAAACAAGATAGATACTGTCCTTACATCTTGCAACTTCCCATTCATTTCCTACATGTCACACTCCTGCTCATCCATTTAGACTCATCTCTAACGTTATTTCTATTTTGAGGTCTTTCCCAGCACACCCAAGCAGATATGTTCACTATGTTGGCCCATCACTTTATCTCTATTACAGCGTTTAATTTCTTCATTCATCAAGACATTTATTGCCTACTGTGTGCAGAATCTATGCTGAACGCTGGGGATACTGTAGTGAACAAAGCAAATAAAAATTAATACAAATTAAGCCCACAGGGCTTCCCTGGTGGCGCAGTGGTTGAGAGTCCGCCTGCCGATGCAGGGGACATGGGTTCGTGCCCCGGTCCGGGAAGATCCCACATGCCGCAGAGCGGCTGGACCCGTAAGCCATGGCTGCTGAGCCTGCGCGTCCGCAAAAAAAAAAAATTAAGCCCACAGCTTATACATTATGTTGTAATTATCCAACTTTCACACTTAGGAGAATGTGAATTCTTATAGGACTTTATGTATCAATAATATCTTTATATCTGAAGTACCAGCAATGCTAAAAATAGTTTGCATGATATACAATTTTAAAAATATATATAGCAAAAGTCTAAGGAGTTTTCATAATTTAATTGAATTAAACTCTGTGTATGTGTATATATGTGTATTATATATAAACATATAATACACATGTGTATTTGCTTCAGATATATATATATATATATATAT
>NW_006793646.1:672176-676280 GCF_000442215.2 Lipotes vexillifer | reverse complement strand
TTATTTTTTTTTTTTTTTTTTTTTTTTTGCGGTATGCGGGCCTCTCACTGTTGTAGCCTCTCCCGTTGCGGAGCACAGGCTACAGACACGCAAGCTCAGCGGCCATGGCTCACGGGCCCAGCCGCACCGCGGCATGTGGGATCCTCCCGGACCAGGGCACGAACCTGCGTCCCCTGCATCGGCAGGCGGACCTTCGACCACTGCACCACCAGGGAAGCCCTAGATAATTTTTTAAGAAGTAAAATTTTATGGATCTAGTTGAATTTCTCTGTTTTCCTCTGTGATTCCATACACTTGAAAAGTAACCATTGCTTTAATTAAATTTCTTGATGATCAAAAAAATAAAATAAAATAAAAACACTAAGCATATATTAATAATAATACACATATGTGTATATATAGATTTTGTTTGTTTAGGAAGTAGAAAAATGCTAAATTTTCTATTAGCTTACAAAGAGATTAAAATGTCCAAGAAAGAGGAGTGGACAATCATTTATTTTGATTCTTCCCAATGATTGCCTAGGCAGTGTCAATATGTCATTTTTTAATCCTTGTTGCAATTGAATGGCAATCTTTTGTATGATTAATTTGCAGTCAGAGATTCATACTAGTTAAGTTAAAGTTTCACTTAAGACATGTAGGAAGTATTTTAACCATCAAGGTAATGTGGCAAGGAACTAGGCTGTTTAAGGAAGCAGGACTCAACATTCTAAAGGTACTAGTGTTTCCTGGATTGATTCCTTCATCATTCTAAAAGCAGTATAACCTCTCTGAAGTTCTTTCAGCCCATCTTTCCTTGTTACTGTCACTGGAATAAGACCCTTGGGATGCAGACGGGATGAAATGAAGCTGTTTTCCTTTCTTGCAGTTGGTGAGTTTGTAAGCGATGCCCTCCTCGTTCCCGACAAGTGCAAATTCTTACACCAGGAGAGGATGGATGTTTGTGAAACCCACCTTCACTGGCACACCGTTGCCAAAGAGGTACCAACCCATTCATTCTTTCTACTTTTAAAGTGAAGACTTCCTAGGAACTATGCACAGTGACATTTTAGAGGGTATTTGGAGGCAACAGCTGTGTTGATAAATATGTTTTTAAAATTATTATTGTTAAAAATAAAAGACTTCATGAATATTTTAAGAGGATATCTTGAGGCAACAGCTGTGTCGATAAATAAGTTATTATTATTTAAAAAACCACCCATGAGTATTTTATATTTAGTTAGATTTGTTATGTCTATGCCATGTCTTATAATTTAGAAACTACAATTTTATACTCCCTATATACCTTAAAACATACCTTTAAAATTTCTTTTTAATTTATCTCTTGTTTTCTTTTGTCATATACCAAGTTTTCATGATTTAACCGTTTTCTCTATTATCTGTTCAGGAATACAGTGGTAGAACAATAGCTTGTCCTGTACCAACCTGAAAGCTACAGTTAGAAAGCTCAGTTTCTAAGTTGTGCCACCCAATTTTGTGTTCACCATGCCATGCTACCACCTTCATTGATCCATAGTAGATGAGTCTATGGCACCAATTCTAAGCTTTGCTAACCCCTGCTTTTGGCAAAGCTGATAAGAGACATAAAAAAATTAGCATAAAATGTCACCTTTTTTGAGGGGGTCCGTGCCACGTGGCTGGTGGGATTTTAGTTCCCCCACCAGGAATCAAACCTGGGCCCTCAGCAGTGGAAGCGCAGAGTCCTAACCACTGGACCGCCAGGGAATTCCCCAAATGTCACTTTTTGATATTACTACCTTCAAAACTGCTTTGTCCCTTTGATATATTATGAGGTTTTTCTAGTAAATTTGTATAGTTTTTTTGTAATGCAATCAGTCTCCTAGAATTAGCCTACTTTACCCAGCTCAGTGGTTCTCGAATGGGGTCAGTTTTACTCCACATCCCTTCCCAGAAACATGGGCCAATGTCTGGAGACATTATTGGCTTAAGGGGTGGTACTACTGGCATTGGTGGCCAGAGGCCAGAGCTTCTGCTAAACATTCTTTAGTGAACAGGACAGCTTTTCCTCTCCCCTTGCCCTGAAGAATGATCTGGTCCAAAATGTCAATGATACTGAGGTTGAAAAACCCTGATCTACCTTCATTTAAACATTTCATCATAGCCTTAACGCTCTTAGGCAGAAAACACCACTTAAGATTCAGCATTAATTTTTCCTTTTTTAAAATAATATGTTTTAATTTACTGGCAAATGACCTTGTCTTTATATAAAAATGTTTAAGAACAGTTATTAAGAAAACAAACTAAGTAATTTAAAGCCCAGTACCCATCTGATAACGTCATTTTTGATCTCTTCTTGAGTTTAAAAAAATTTTTTTGTTGTTGCTAAGAAACAAAATGACTCTAATTCCTATGAGGTCAAAATACACTCTGTAAAATTTCTTTGTTTACCTATGTGTGTTGAATTATCATCTGTCACCGCTGGATGCTTTCAAAGCTTTATGTTAATCTAAATGTGTGGGAATTTAGCAAATCCCAGGAAAGCAAAAGGATATTGAAGGAGAAATCTCTACTGACTTTAAGTTCTGATTCATAGCAGAGGATAATTTCTTCTCTTCCCAGGATTGTTATTTTGGAAGTGAGCCAAGAAAGTTAGAATTTCTAGAATGCGATAGGTCTGAGTGAGAGAGGCTTCCATACATAAGGGAGGTAGAAGTGGGTTGGGGGGATATACGTGAAACTATTACTACTTCCTGATATGCTAATGAAGCCAGAAAGCACTGATTCTCTGATAACTATTCACAATGCAGCCTCTTCTACATCTTAGCTCCCAACTAGCTTCTATTCCTATTTTTTCATTAATTTCTATAGTATAACAACATATCCTTATTAAATAAGTAACAAAGTTAAAAACTAAGGTTACCAAAAAAGCCTGTGCTAAAGAAACTCTGTTGTAAGTCCCCTCGAAAAGCAAATGTTGCTTTCCATTGTGAAATTGGTTCTTGATACACTGGGCCTGTGTGTTGTTATGATTGAGATTTTCCTACAGTGAAGCACATCTATTCCAGTACTCTCACCGTTTTCTCCTTACCTTTTGTAGACCTGTAGTGAGAAGAGTACCAACTTGCATGACTATGGCATGCTGCTGCCCTGTGGAATTGACAAGTTCAGAGGGGTGGAGTTTGTTTGCTGCCCACTGGCCGACGAAAGTGACAATATTGACTCAGCAGACGCAGAAGAGGATGACTCGGACGTCTGGTGGGGTGGAGCAGATACAGACTATGCAGATGGGAGGTAAGGTGGCCTTTATGTTTGGTCTTTTGTAGGTGCCAGAACATCTAGCACATAGTTTTATTTCTTCTATAAATCTATCTATCTTTCTGTTTCTCATTTAAATAATCTCTGCCCACTCCTATCAGATTTTGTTTTTATGGAAAAAAAAATCTAACCATGAGGTTCTGTTCTGGTTATGGCCTACCATTTAATTTTAGTATAATTGATCAGCCATCACTGAGTTAATTTTAACTATTTTATTTCAATCTCAATAGTTGGGATCAAAATTCCACTGATATTATAATAGGTCACTGGTAGTACCACAGAGAATTGAGATATGGGTGAATGACATGACATTTTGTTTTGGTCTGTAATTTAGAAATTTTCAGGGGGGATTTAGGAATCATTTCATCACTCATGAGCTAAATCTGAATTTTCGTTAAGAAAGGTTTGGCTTTGTTTCTGTTATTGTGGGGTTTTGTTTTTTGTTTTTGTGGGTTTTTTGTATTTTGTCATCTTTTCCTATATAAATGAATTCAGAGACAGACTTAAACATTTGCTAAAGTTCTTGAACTGGGAGGGACCTTCAAGATGGCAGAGGAGTAAGACGTGGAGATCACCTTCCGCCCCACAAATACATCAGAAATACATCTACATGTGGAACAACTCCTAGAGAACACCTACTGAATGCTGGCAGAAGATCTCAGACCTCCCAAAAGTCAAGAAACTCCCCACATACCTGGGTAGGGCAAAAGAAAAAGCAAAAAACAGAGACAAAAGAATAGGGACAGGACCTGCAGCTCAGGGAGGGAGCTGTGAAGGAGGAAACGTTTCCACACACTAGGAAGCCCCTTCACTGGCGGAGACGGGGGG
>NW_006793646.1:646800-672037 GCF_000442215.2 Lipotes vexillifer | reverse complement strand
GGAGGTCAGATCCCAGGGAGAGGACTGGGGTTGGCTGCGTGAACACAGCCTGAAGGGGGGTAGTGCGCCACAGCTAGCCGGCAGGGAGCCCAGGAAAAAGTCTGGAAATGCCTAAGAGGCAAGAGACCATTGTTTCGGGGTGCGTGAGGAGAGGGGACTCAGAGCACCGCCTAAACGAGCTCCACAGACGGGTGCGAGCCGCGGCTATCAGCACGGACCACAGAGACGGGCATGATATGCTAAGGCTGCTGCTACAGCTACCAAGAAGCCTGTGAGCAAGCACAGGTCACTCTCCACACCTCCCCTCCCGGGAGCCTGTGCAGCCCGCCACTGCCAGAGTCCCATGATCCAGGGACAACTTCCCCGGAAGAACACACGGCGCGCCTCGGGCTGGTGCAACGTCATGCCAGCCTCTGCCACTGTAGGCTCACCCTGCATTCTGTACCGCTGCCCGCCCCCCCCCGCCACCGGGCCTGAGCGAGCCAGACCCACTAATCAGCTGCTCCTGTAACCCCACCCTGTCTGGGCGGAGAACAGACGCCCTCAGGTGACCTATACACTCAGAGGCAGGGCCAAATCTAAAGCTGAACCCCAGGAGCTGTGCAAACAAAGAAGAGAAAGGGAAATCTCTCCCAGCAGTCTCAGGAGCAGCAGATTAAATCTCCACAATCAACTTGATGTACCCTGCATCTATGGAATACCTGAATAGACAACGAATCATCCCAAAACTGAGGCAGTGGACTTTGGGAGCAACTATTAACGGGATTTACTTTCTGAATCTAATTTGTTTATGGTTTTATGTTTATCTTAGTTTAGTATTTAGAGCTTATTATCATTGGTAGATTTGTCTATTGATTTGGTTGCCCTCTTCCTTTTTATTTTATATATATATTTTTTCTTCTTTTTCTCTTTTTGCAAGCATGTATGTGTATGCTTTTTTGTATGATTTTGTCTGTACAGCTTTGCTTTTACCATTTGTCCTAGGAATCTGTCTGTCCGTTTTCTTTTCTTTTTTTTTTTTTAAGTATAGTTTTTAGCCCTTGCTATCACTGGTGGATTTGTTTCTTAGTTTGGTTGCTCTCTTCTTTCTTACCTGTTTTTTTAATCTTTAATAATTTTTTTTTAATTTTAAGAACTTTATTTACTTTATTTTACTTTTTTCTTTCTTTCTTCATTCTTTTTTCTCCCTTTTCTTCTGAGCGGTGTGACTGACAGGGTCTTGGTGCTCTGGCTAGGTGTCAGGCCTGAGCCTGTAAGGTGGGAGAGGCAAGTTCATGACATTGCTCCACCAGAGACCTACCGGCTGCACATAATCGGCTGCACATAATATGAAACAGTGAAACCTCTCTCAGAGATCTCCATCTCAATGCTAAGACCCAGCTCCACTCAATGACCAGCAAGCTACAGTGCTCAACATCATATGGCAAACAACTAGCAAGACAGAACACAACCCCACCCAGAGAGAGGCTGCGTAAAATCATAATAAGGTCACAGACACCACAAAACATACCACCGGAAGCCATTCTGCCTGCCAGAAAGACACTATCCAGCCTCATCCACCAGAACACAGGCACCAGTCCCCTCCACCAGAAAAACAACACAACCCAATGAATAAGCCTTACACACTGAGGACAGACACAAAAAACAATGTGAACTACGAACCTGTAGACTGCGAAAAGGAGACCCCGAACACAGTAAGTTAAGTGAAATGAGAAGACTGAGAAATACACAGCAGATGAAGGAGCAAGGTAAAAACCTATAAGACCAAAAAATGAAGAGGAAATAGGCAGCCTACCTGAAAAAGAATTCAGAGAAATGGTAGTAAATATGATCCAAAATCTTGGAAACAGAATGGAGAAAATACGAGAAACATTTAACAAGGACCTAGAAGAACTAAAGAGCAAACAAACAATCATGAACAATACAATAAATGAAATTAAAAATTCTCTAGAAGCAATCAGTAGCAGAATCACTGAGACAAGAAAACGGATAAGTGACCTGTTGATAAAATAGTGGAAATAACTACTGCAGAGCAGAATAAAGAAAAAAGAATGAAAAGAGTTGAGGACAGTCTCAGAGACCTCTGGGACAACATTAAACGCACCAACATTCAACTTACAGGTGTCCTGGAAGAAGAAGAGAAAAGGAAAGGGACTGAGAAAATACTTGAAGAGATTATAGTAGAAAACTTCTCTAATATGGGAAAGGAAATAGTCAATCAAGTGCAGGAAGTGCAAAGAGTACCACACAGGATAAATACCAAGAGAAACACACCAAGACACATATTAATCAAACTATCAAAAATTAAATACAAAGAAAAAATATTAAAAGCAGCAAGGGAAAGGCAACAAATAACATACAAGAGAATCCCCATAAGGTTAACAGCTGATCTTTCAGCAGAAGCTCTGCAAGCTAGAAGGGAGTGTCAGGACTTTTTTTTTGCCGTACGCGGACCTCTCACTGTTGTGGCCTCTCCCATTGCACAGCACAGGCTCCGGATGCACAGGCTCAGTGGCCGTGGCCCACAGGCCCAGCCGCTCCGCAGCATGTGGGATCTTCCCAGACCAGGGCACGAACCCGCGTCCCCTGCATCTGCAGGCGGACCCTCAACCACTGCACCACCAGGGAAGCCCGGCAGGACATATTTAAAGTCATGAAAGGGAAAAACCTACAACCGAGATTCCTCTATCCAGCAAGGATCTCATTCAGATTCAACGGAGAAATTAAAACTTTTACAGAGAAGCAAAAGCTAAGAGAATTCAGCACCACCAAACCTGCTTTACAACAAATGCTGAAGGAACTTCTCTAGGTAGGAAACACAAGAGAAGGAAAAGCCCTATAATAATAAACCCCAAACAATTAAAAACTGGTAATAGGAACATACATAGCGTTAATTACCTTAAATGTAAATGGATTAAATGCTCCAACCAAAAGACATAGACTGGCTGAATGGATACAAAAACAAGACCCATATATATACTGTCTAGAAGAGACCCACTTCAGACCTAGGGACACCTACAGACTGAAAGTGAGGGGATGGAAAAAGATATTCCATGCAAACGGAAATCAAAAGAAAGCTGGAGTAGCAATTCTCATATTAGACAAAATAGACTTTAAAATAAAGACTATTACAAGAGACAAAGAAGGACACTATATAATATTCGAGGGATCGATCCAAGATGAAGAAATAACAATTGTAAATATTTATGCACCCAACATAGGAGCACCTCAGTACATATGGCAAAAGCTAACAGCCATAAAAGGGGAAATCAACAGTAACACAATCATAGTAGGGGACTTTAACACCCCACTTTCACCAATGGACAGATCATCCAAAATGAAAATAAATAAGGAAACACAGCTTTAAATGATGCATTAAACAAGATGGACTTAATTGATATTTATTGGACATTCCATCCAAAAACAACAGAATACACTTTATTCTCAAGTGCTCACGTAATATTCTCCAGGTTAGATCATATCTTGGGTCACAAATCAAGCCTTGGTAAATTTAAGAAATTGAAATCATATCAAGTATCTTTTCCAACCACAGTGCTGTGAGACTACATATCAATTACAGGAAAAAATCTGTAAAAAATACAAACACATGGAGGCTAAACAATACACTGCTAAATAACCAAGAGATCACCGAAGAAATCAAAGAGGATATCAAAAAATACCTAGAGACAAATGCCAATGAAAACATGATGACCCAAAACCTATGGGATGCAGCAAAAGCAGTTCTAAGAGGGAGGTTTGTAGCAATACAATCCTACCTCAAGAAACAAGAAAAATCTCCAATAAACAACCTAACCTTACACCTAAAGCAATTGGAGAAAGAAGAAGAAAAACCCCAAAAGTTAGCATAAGGAAAGAAATCATGAAGATCAGCTCAGAAATAAATGAAAAAGAAATGAAGGAAATGATAGCAAAGATCAATAAAACTAAAAGCTGGTTCTTTGAGAAGATAAACAAAACTGATAAACAATTAGCCAGACTCATCACGAAAAAAAGGGAGAAGACTCAAATCAATAGAAATAGAAATAAAAAAGGAGAAGTAACAATGGAACCTGCAGAAATACAAAGGATCATGAGAGATTACTACAAGCAACTCTATGCCAATAAAATGGACAACCTGTAGGAAGTGGACAAATTCTTAGAAAAGCACAACCTTCCGAGACTGAACCAGGAAGAAATAGAACATATAAACAGACCAACCACAAACACTGAAATTGAGACTGTGATTAAAATTCTTCCAACAAACAAAAGCCTAGGACCAGATGGCTTCACAGGCAAATTCTATCAAACATTTAGAGAAGAGCTAACACCTATCCTTCTCAAACTCTTCCAAAACATAGCAGAGGGAGGAACACTCCCAAACTCATTCTACGAGGCCACCATCACCCTGATACCAAAACCAGACAAAGATGTCACAAAAAAAGAAAACTACAGGCCAATATCTGTGATGAACATAGATGCAAAATTCCTCAACAAAATACTAGCAAATAGAATCCAAACGCACATTAAAAGGATCATACACCATGATCAAGTGGGGTTTATCCTAGGAATGCAAGGATTCTTCAATATACATAAATCAATCAATGTGATAAACCATATTAACTAACTGAAAGAGAAAAACCATATGATCATCTCAATAGCTTCAGAAAAAGCTTTTGACAAAATTTGAACACCCATTTATGACAAAAACCCTCCAGAACGTATGCATAGAGGGAACTTACCTCAACATAATAAAGGCCATATATGACAAACCCAGAGCCAACATCCTTCTCAATGGTGAAAAGCTGAAACCATTTGCACTAAGATCAAGAACAAGACAAGGTTGCCCACTCTCACCACTATTATTCAACATGGTTTTGGAATTTTTAACCACTGCAATCAGAGAAGAAAAAGAAATAAGAGAAATCCAAATGGGAAAAGAAGTAAAACTGTCCCTTTTTGCAGATGACATGATACTATACGTAGAGAATCCTAAAGATGCTACCAGAAAACTACTAGAGCTAATCAATGAATTTGGTAGAATAGCAGGATACAAAATTAATGCACAGAAATCTCTTGCATTTCTATACACTAATGATGAGAAATCTGAAAGAGAAATTAAGGAAACACTCCCATATACCATTGCAACAAAAAGGATAAAATACATAGGAATAAACTTACCTAAGAAGACAAAAGACTTGTATGCAGAAAACTACAAGACACTGATGAAAGAAATTAAAGATGATACAAACAGACGGAGAGATATACCATGTTTTTGGATTGGAAGAATCAACATTGTGAAAATGACTCTGCTACCCGAAGCAATCTACTGATTCAGTGCAAGCCCTATCAAACTACCAATGGCATTTTTCAGAAAACTAGAACAAAAAATTTCAAAATTTGTATGGAAACACAAATGACCCCCAGTAGCCAAAGCAATCTTGAGAAAGAAAAGCAGAGCTGGAGGAATCAGGCTCGCTGACTTCAGACTATACTACAAAGCTACAGTAATCAAGGCAGTATGGTACTGGCACAAAAACAGAAGTATAGATCAATGGAACAGGAAAGAAAGCTCAGAGATAAACCCATGCACATATGGTCACCTTATTTTTGATAAAGGAGGCAAGAATATACAATGGAGAAAAGACAGCCTCTTGAATAAATCATGCTGGGAAAACTGGACAGCTACATGTAAAAGAATGAAAGTAGAACACTCCCTAACACCATACACAAAAATAAACTCAAAATGGATGAAAGACCTAAATGTAAGGCCAGACACTATAAAACTCCTAGAGGAAAACATGGGCAGAACACTGTATGACATAAATCACAGCAAGATCCTTTTTGACCCACCTCCTACAGAAATGGAAATAAAAACAAAAATAAACAAATGGGACCTAATGAAACTTAAAAGATTTTGCACAGCAAAGGAAACCATAAATAAGATGAAAAGACAACTCTCAGAATGGGAGAAAATATTTGCAAATGAAGCAGCTGACAAAGGATTAATCTCCACAATTTACAAGCAGCTCATGAAGCTCAATACCAAACAAACAAACAACCCAATCTAAAAATGGGCAGGAGACCTAAATAGACATTTCTTCAAAGGAGATATGCAGATTGCCAACAAACACATGAAAGGATGCTCAACATCACTAATCATTAGAGAAATACAAATCAAAACTACAACGAGGTATCACCTCACACTGGTCAGAATGGCCAACATCAAAATATCTACAAACAATAAATGCTGGAGAGGGTGTGGAGAAAAGGGGACCCTCTTGCACTGTTGGTGGGAATGTAAACTGATACAGTCACTATGGAGAACAGTATGGAGGTTCCTTAAAAACTAGAAATAGAATTACCATACGACCCAGCAACCCCACTACTGGGCATATACACTGAGAAAACCATAATTCAGAAAGTCATGTACCACAGCGTTCATTGCAGCTCTATTTACAATAGCCAGGACATGGAAGCAACCGAAGTGTCCATCGACAGATGAATCGATAAAGAAGGTGTGGCACATATATATACAATGGAATATTATTCAGCCATAAAAAGAAACGAAATTGAGTTATTTGTAGTGAGGTGGATGGACCTAGAGTCTGTCATACAGAGTGAAGTAAGTCAGAAAGAGAAAAACAAATACCATATCCTCACACAAATATATATGGAATCTAAAAAAAAAAAAAAAAATGGTTCTGAATAACCTAGGGACAGGACAGGAGTAAAGACGCAGATGTAGAGAATTCACTTGAGGACACGGGGAGGGGGAAAGTTAATCTGGGATGAAGTGAGAGAGTGGCATGGACATATATACACGACCAAATATAAAATAGGTAGCTAGTGGGAAGCAGCCGCATAGCACAGGTGCTTTGTGTCCACCTAGAGGGGTGGGATACGAGTGCTGGGAGGTAGACACAAGAGGGAGGAGATATGGGGATATATGTATGTATATAGCTGATTCACTTTGTTATAAAGCAGAAACCATCACACCATTGTAAAGCAATTATACTCCATTAAAGATGTTAAAAAAAAAAGTTCTTTGTCTGGTTTTGTGATTTTTAAGAAATATATTTTCATCTCTTTTTCTTTGGAATCTTAATCCCATAACTTATAGACTCTTTTTTTAAATTAAAGGCAAACATTTATATTCAGATCATAAAATGTCAGCAACTTTTGGTTAGAAAGGCCATCTGGTTCAGCCATCAGTTTCATCCTATCTCATCCCCCAAAGGTGATGATGACATATCATTTCACTTTTTCCTTCAGTATTTTCTCAGATATTCCCTAGTGTTACAGATTTCCAAATAAAACATTAAATATGAATTTAAGACATAATAATTAATATGAAGTTTTCTGATTTTTATATAGTCAGGCACAGATTTTTTAACAACATTTTGTAGAATTTTAAAAATAATTTTACAGAAGTACAGTCTATTTTACAAATATATAAGAATCTATGTACACTGAGGTACCCTAGTTTTCATTTCTTATCAGTTAATAATGCAGGCTTCTCTGGTGGCTCTTGCCCAGTTTTATCATGACTCTCTTGTTTGTTAAGCTCTTTTGTGTTTCCTCTTTACACGGTTTAGAAAAATTGAGTTTAATGTAGCAAGCATAAAGCTAAACAAATTCTAAAGATCGGGAGAAAGAAATAAGGCATAAGTTAACTGTATGCTTACAATATTTCTTTATGTTTCTAAGAGATGAAAGTTAAATAGTATAAATTCTTCTCCCGTGGCAGGAAACATCAGTGGGAGTAGGACTGGCCAGTGGGAAATCTTCTGAGCATTGCATTCTGGTCCATGGCCTCGTCCCCTCACCTGTGTTCCATGTGCCAGGTGTAGAAATGTCCATTGGTTTGGGTTTAATTGCCATTTTGTCTAAAAGTTGGAGCTGCTTACTTCTTCTTATTTTTATAGCTTTTTCATATTATTCCTCAGTCATATCTGGATTTGAAAGTTTAAGGGTGACTTCTTGAAATGATTCTTGTCTTGTCACCGGGGCTCTTACTATATGATGCCAATGCAATCAGTATTAAAAAGGAAATTTGAGGTTGTTCAGCCATTTTCTTTATTCCGGTCTGTTGGATACTTGATCACTTGTTACTGAATTGACTCCGTACTTAGTAAACAACCCAAATAATGGTGAGTAAACCAAGAAAGCTCCATGACTGCTGTTAAAATCATATGGAGCTAGCTGTGTACTTGTAACCCTGTATCAAGGTTAGTGACCCGCCATTCATGATGATTTATATACGAGGGACTTTTATAATTAAAAATGGGTATTTGTGCTTTACCTGAGAGTGACAGACTTTTGTCAGGCCCTCCTCCTCAATTAACATATCTTTTGTGTCTTTTAAAACCTACTTTTTATTGGGAATAGATTTCAATGTGTTTTGATCTTTTCCTCCTACACTCCTTCTAACTTACTGACCTAATTGAAAGCATTACTAACATCATATCTTATGAAATAGTTCTCAGTGGCCCTTTCTTTTCCTACACCCCTGTCTCACCATTCCTGGTAAGAGACCCACAGGGCTTCCCATTCTGGCCTCAGGTCCCTCATTTATTTATTACCATGAGTCAGTAACTGTACCTTCTTTTATACCCATCTCTCTGGTTATGCGACTACTATATGCCTTCTTTGTTACAATCACCAAACTGTAGGGCACTAGTATACTGTTCTTTAACACTTTTTTTTCTTTCAATTTATTGCATTACCTATTATTCAGTCAACTACACAATTTGTTATTCAAACCAAATTTGACACTAGGA
The DNA here is from genome assembly GCF_000442215.2 of Lipotes vexillifer. Classification (NCBI taxonomy): domain Eukaryota; kingdom Metazoa; phylum Chordata; class Mammalia; order Artiodactyla; family Lipotidae; genus Lipotes; species Lipotes vexillifer. The sequence continues at coordinate 663,257 of NW_006793646.1, read as the reverse complement.
CCACAGTCTTAACTAAAGGACTTAGGCAAAACCAGGTCATATGGTCACCTTGCCTATTTCTGTTTTCAGTTATATCACTGTTCAAATTGACATTCAGTTGAAATGTAGCTGGCTTTTCCTAGTCACCTTCATTTATGTGCCATTTCTGCTGTCTGCAACACAGTCATCCCTTGAACTCTGTCATCACTAGGAAATGCTGCACCTACAGGGTTTCCAGATTCGACAGTACTCTCTAAATATGATCTTCTGATCTTAGACCTACAACACGAATTATGTCCTACTGATTTCATCCTTCCCTCATAATAATCACCTCCCCAATTCAGGCTTTTAGTCCATTATCCTCTTTCTTTTTTTGGTTCTTTCTGACCAGGATGGACCCAATGGATAACTGTTTTTACATATTCATTTGAATATCCTGGACTTATTGATACCCTTCACATTTTCTAAAGATATTTTCATCAGTCCTCCATATTTGGGAAAAATTAATTTCTCCCTTTAACTGCTTCTTAGTTTTCTAAGATTGATGTATCATGTCATATAACCCCACCAGTTAATTCCATTTCTTATTCATGCTGTAACATCAGCTGGGATCTTAATGTTACTAGATACACCGAATTATCACTATTTGATGACCTATCACCTTCCACATAGCAATTGATCCAAGCCAACTCCATTCTCCTTGGTTCTTAGCATCGCTCTCCTTCATGCTCCTCAAATGACCCCTTCACAGTCATCGGTCATCCATTGTGAATTTCTGCATCGTGGTACCTGTGATTGGGTAGGTGCTTGGTACATGTTTGTTGAATAAATTAATGAATTTTCTCCTCTACCTCAACATCTCTTTCTACCTTCCTCCATCTCTTTGTTCCTCATCGTCCCTTTTATGATTATGTTACATCTACATACTTGATCACCTCCACTTCCTGTCTTGGATTTTTAGAAATTTATTCAAGATTATTTTTTAGAGTAATTTTAGGTTTACAGCAAAATTGAACAGAAGGTACAGAGATTTCCTGTATACCCCCTGCCCCCACACGTGCATAGCTTCCCCCATCATCAATTTCGCCACCAGAGTGGTACATGTGTTAACAATCAGTGAACCTGCATTGACCCATCATTATCACCCAAAGTCCATAGTTCACTTTAGGGTTCACTTCTGATATTGTACAAATGGGTTTGGACAAATGTGTGATGACATGCATCTATCATTGTAAGTGTCACATGTGCATAGCCTCCCCCATCGTCAGTATCGCCACCAGAGTGGTACATGTGTTAACAATCATTGAACTGCATTGACACATCATTATCACCCAAAGTCCGTAGTTCACTTCAGGGTTCACTTCTGATATTGTACAAAGGGGTTTGGACAAACGTGTGATGACATGCATCTATCATTCTAAGTGTCATACAGAGTATTGTCACTAAAAATCCTCTGTGTTCCACCTATTCATTTCTCCCAACCTCCCAAACCCTGGCAACCACTGATTTTTTTTATTGTCTTCATAGTTTAACCTTTTCTGGAATATCATATAGTTGAAATTGTACAGTATGTAGCCCTTTCTTGTTGTGTTCTTCCACTTACTAATAAGCATTTAAGGTTCCCCCATGTCTTTTCATGGCTTGATAGCTCATTTCTTTTTAGTGAGGAGTAATATTCCATTGTCTGGGTCTACACAGTTTATTTATCCATTCACCTACTGAAGGACACCTTTGTTGCTTCCAAGTTTTGGCAATTATGAATAAACACCTGTGTGCAGATTTTTGTGTGACTCTAAGTTTTCAACTCCTTTGTGTAAATATTAAGGAGCTCAATTGCTGGATCACATGGTAAGAGTCTGTTTAGTTTTATAAGAAACCAACAAACTGTCTAACAAGTGGCTGTACCATTCTGCCTTCCCACCAGCAATGAATGAGAGCTTCTGTTGCTCCACACCCTTGCCAGCATTTGGTGTCATCCGTGTGCTGGATTTTGGCCATTCTAATAGGTGTGTAGTGGTATCTCGTTGTTTTAATTTGCATTTCCCTGGTGATATATGATGTGGAGTATCTTTTGATATGTTTATTTGCCATTCACATAGCCATTCTTTAATTTTCAGTCTCCCTTGTCATTTGCTCCTTCACCTCTACCTGCAACCGTGCTGTTTTCCTGAACTGCCACTTCCTGAGTTCAGACCATCATTTACCTCCTACTAGACTAACTTCACTGATTACTCCTTACTACATCAATGCCTTATTTTCTTCTGTTACCCTTGTACTTTCTTGTGTTCTTATAGGACCTTGACTTCTATTCCCATCCCTTGGAATTCATTCTTCTTGCCCCACAAGCCTTTGTTTACTCTTTTCCCAGGAATACTCCACGCCTTAGTAATGTTTCTATTCTGCATTTTCAATCCTATTGACACTTGCTGGGAAACAGTGATGGTTCCTACTGTCTATAGAAAAGTGTAAATTCCCCAGAAGGGCATTTAGTACTCTTATTACTTGGCTCCAGCCTGCATTTTAGCCTTACACTAAAATTTCGGGGTTTCATTTGCCTTAAATGAAACCCCCAAACCCTTGGCCATTTCTTTCTCTGAGCTTTTGTTTTCACTTCTCTGCCCCTTTTGAAAATGTATTTCTTTTTTGTCAAATGGTGTTAATGTACCACAAAGACATTTGTCAATTCTAAGTTGCTACATCTTATCAGGACGTGTAAAATCCTATGTATTCTTTTTTAATAGGCAGTGTATTAGAGTTACTGCTAGATAGCTTTGACTTTTTTTTTTTTTTTGGCTGCGTTGGATCTTCGTTGCTGCATGCGGGCTTTCTCTAGTTGTGGCGAGCGGGGGCTACTCGTCATTGCGGTGCGTGAGCTTCTCATTGCAGTGGCTTCTCTTGTTGTGGAGCACAGGCTCTAGGCACTCGGGCTCAGTAGTTGTGGCTCGCGGGCTCTAGAGTGCAGACTCAGTAGTTGTGGTTCATGGGCTTAGTTGCTCCGCTGCATGTGGGATCTTCCCGGACCAGGGCTTGAACCCATGTCCACTGTGCCACCAGAGAAGCCCAAATCCTATGTATCTTTTAATGCTCCCCCCAAAAGATACCTCCTTTACAAGTCTTCTCTGACTTCCCCTTGAAATACTCTTTCTTCTCCTACCCTTGCTCTTCCTTTGTATTCTTTTATTTATACTGCGATTTCTCTTCCAATTAATTGTCATCATTTCTCCTTTTATCTGCTAGGATTCAAGCTGCAAATTATGTACAGATATATTTTGCACATTGGTCTTTAAGAAATATTGGCCAAATTGAATTGCTTATTTTTAAAAAAATTTTCATAGCTTTTGATTTTGTGGTCCATAAATGGATGTTACAGAATCTCTTGTGTTTTAGCTCAGATCTATCCCATAGAAATATAATATGAGCCACATAATGTACTTCTTACACTTTCTAATAGTCACTGTCAAAATAGTAAAAAGAAACTTGTGAATTAATTTTAATAACATTTTATTTAATCCAATATATTCAAAATATTATTTCAACATGTAACCAATATGAAACAGTTATCTATGAGATACTTCACAATCTTTTTCATTTGTTTCTTTTATACAAGGTCCTCAAAGTTAGCACATATTTTACACCTACAGACCATCTCATTGTCATTTGTCACATTTCATGTGCTCAGTAGTCACATGTAGCTAGTGGTATTGGTCATTTGGTCATTGTAGCTCTAGATACTTAAAATTTCTAATCACTCTTTATTTTCCATTCAGACGAAAGGTTTATACACCCAGTAATACATTCTAAGGTTGAACGAGGAATTTTTATTTTTTTTTGTAACTTGATTTTTTAAGGTTCAAAGACATACAGAGGGCCAACAGGCACATGAAAAGATACTCAACATTGATAATTATCAGAGAAATGCAAATCAAAACTACAATAACATATCACCTCACACCAGTCAGAATGGCCATCATTAAAAAGTCTACAAATAATAAATGCTGGAGAGAGTGTGGATAAAAGGAAAGCCTCCTACACTGTTGGTTGGAATGTAAACTGGTGCAGCCACTCTGGAAATCAGTATGGAAGTTCTTTTAAAAACTAAAAATAATACTACCATACGATCCAGCAGTCCCACTCCTGGGTATATATCCAGAGAAAACTCTAATTTGAAAAGATACATGCACCCCAGTGTTCACTGAAGCACTGTTTACAATAGCCAAGACATGGGAGCAACCTAAATGTCCCTCAACAGGTGAATGGATAAAGAAGATGTGGTGTGTGTGTGTGTGTGTGTGTGTGTGTGTGTATCCACATATATATATATGGATTTTTACTATAGAATTTTACTCAGTTATAAAAAAGAATGAAATAATGCCATTTGCAGCAACATGGGTGGACCCAGAGATTATCATACTAAGTGGAGTAAGATAGAGAATGATGGATATCATATGATATCACTTACATGTGGAATGTAAATTATGTTACAAATAAACTTATTTACAAAACAGAAACAGACTCACAGACATAGAAAACAAACTTATGGTTACCAAAGGGGAAAGGGGAGAGAGGGATAATTTGGGATTAGCAAATACAAACAACTGTGTATAGAATAATAATAGATAAACAACAAGGTCCTACTGTATAGCACAGGGAATGATATTCAATATCTTGTAATAATAGAAAAGAATATGAAAAAGAATATACATATGTATAGCAATCACTTTGCTGTACACTAGAAACTAGCACAACATTGTAAATCAACTATATTTCAGTTTTCAAAATAAAATTTTTAAAAAAAGAAAGATAAATTAGAACTGGAAAAAAAAAAAGTAAAAGAATTGTTTTGAACTTAATGTATTAGGATATCAGGTCACTTGCATCACTTCATTTTGGAACGTGTTTTTCTGTTAGCCCTGCCGGCATGTGTGCGTTCTTTCTCATCTGGCAAAGCAGAGTGAGAGAGGTATTGCATCACTGACCCACACACAAGCTGGGCTCCTGCCGCTGGTGGCTGCCTGGTTCCAGGAACAAGCCTGCCTTGTGACACTGGAAATGTAGAATCAGAGTAAGAATTTAACACATCCTGCTTGAGAGGTCCTTAGGGGACACTATATGACACTTCTTGAAGAGGGGAAAAGAAAGGGGAACTCTGCTCCTCCAAAATGAAATTTGATCCACAGCTTAGTGCACTTTGTTGATTGGTAGGTAATGAGATTGCTTTTGGAAGGCGATGAGTGTTTTCCTATTGGTAATGAGGCATTTAGAGAAACATTCTTTATAAGATGAGCTCTGTTTTATGACCTCATTGAAAAAGAGGTAAGTCTTTTGAAAGATGGAGTAGAAACAAATCAGTCACTGTTCCCAAAATTTATTTGTAAATAACTCAGTATTTATTTCTCCTGTATTGTAGTGATTAAGTTCTCAGGCCACCTCAAAATACCTAGTTAAGTGATCAGTAATGCAGTTTACTTATGTTAATAGTATACAGATTCCAGCCACCCTGGGTAAGAATTTTTCCATGGAAAAATTCATTGGGAAACTAACATGTAAAGACCAATCACATATCCAGTCTAACCTTGGGAGTGAGGGCCTGGAGGGTGAGTTCTCCCCAACCTGGAACTGCAAAATCTGACTGAAACCACATAATCCACAGAGGGTGATGAATTTGTAGCGCAAATGACTTAAAGGAAGACCCTCTAATTCTTTTATAACAACACATTGCCTCTAGGGAGTATGTCCTTACATTTTTTTCAAAACAGAATCTCTAAGGATACAGTTTCTTGTTTTTAGAGTTGCAGGCATTAGTGAGAATGTGCTCACAGGTAACCTGATATATCTTCCTGGATAATTAGATGATATATTTTTCCTTTAAATTAAAATAAAAGTCATTAAGATAGATGCAGATGAGTGATTGCTTGTGACCACATCTCACCATGCCCTTCTTTAAAGGCTGTATTTTGTAGCTCAGGAGAGTTTTCTTTAGTTGATGAAGGTTTCCTCAGTAGTGTGTGCGCATGTGTGTGTACATGCATGTGTGTGCACATGGGAACATGTAATACCTTGTGATGCTCACTGAGCCCAGTCAGCTGAATCAGTTCTGGCGATTGCCTTGCCCTGCACTGTACTTGAAAAGCCAGTCCACTATCACTGACTCTCTGGGTACAGTGGGCCCTTTTTATTATTATAGTTTTTATATTTTTAAATTACTTTACAGATGATTTACAAAAACAAGAATAAAGGGATGGTAAGAAATAACTTCATTTAGAAATTTTAATAAGAATTAATATAGCAAATATCTTAATTTAAATTAAAATTTAAATACAGTTAAGCCAGGGACTTCCCTGGCAGTCCAGTGGTTAAGACTTCACCTTCCAATGCAGGGGGTGCGGGTTCAATCCCTGGTCAGGGAGCTAAGATCCCACATGCCCCGCAGCCAAAAAACCAAAACATAAAACAGAAGCAATATTGTAACAAATTCAATAAAGACTTTAAAAATGGTCCACATCAAAATAAATTAATAAATAAATACAGTTAAGCCAGATTTTTATTTCATCTTTTCCTGGTTTTGAAGGTAAGGATTTCTGAAACAGGCAGTATCCTTTGAATAAAACTAGTAGCTAATCATCTGCCATGCATGAACCCAAACTGTAACCACCTTACAAATACTGATTCCAGGTTCAAATACGTCTCTGTTCAGTTCTAGCCTCGTACTTCTTGGTCGTTTTCTTGCACTTGCATTTTCCCTTGATAATTGTAAAAAAAAATATCAATACTTCAAAAACTTTAAGAGCTCATAATTTTGTTGAAGAGAAAACAACTATCTTCTGTCCATAATTGCAAAATATTTTCAAGTTTGGATTTATAAACACCCATGTTATTCATTTTACATTTGTTCTTTACTTCTCATTGCTTTTTAGATACTCCGGCATTTGGTATTTGTCTACTTATAAAGTATATCAAAAATATTCTGTTTCACAAACATCATAAAATTTGTTGCACATACATCACAAAGGAGGAAAGAATACTGTCACACATGTTTTTAGCAATTTTAGCAATAGTTTCTGTTTTTGTTGCAAAATACTGAATGATGTCATCCAATGACTAACTGGATGAGAATACCATATTTTCTTTTTGTTCTTAAAAATGCATTGCTCACTTTGCAGTTCTTGAGCTTGAGAAAATTCATCTAGGATATCATCATCTGAAGACTCATGGTCTGAGGTTTTGCTTATGTGATCAATTTTAGTCATCTTCTGATTTGTTTAATAATTGTGAAATATCTCCTGTCAATTTTCTCCTATTTGCCAATGTGGAAAATGAAAATTTTTGATTTTCACTTGTATTCAGGGAATGTCTCTAGATTTATTTTATTCCTTCTTGAAAGATGATGCAGTATTTGGGGAACACAGTAATAAAATTGTGACAATTCCCCTCTTGCATCATCCTTCTAGGCAATTCCTTCATTCTTTTATTTTCATGTTATCTGGTCTTCCTTAACACAGTGGGAAATAATTAGTGAGTAATGATGAAATAATTCTTGGGATGATAAAAATAAGAAAATTGCAGAAAAAAAAGTTAAGCATCACAAAAAATTCCAGTTGAGTGATATGGTAATTACAAGATAGAATGAGTTTTATTCCATTTGAAAAAAATATTTTAAGAAAAAAATATTTTAAGAAAGTGTAAAAGTTAGAATTATTGACCCTTAGAAGTAGATACAACTGCTCAAAATGAAACTTAAAATGTAAAATTGTGTCCAGTGGACCCTGGTGGTATTCCAAGGGTCATCAGGAGTTTACATTTATTATGAGACCTGTGTGACTTTATTAAACACTTGACCTAATTTTCTACAAGCTAGGTACTCAACAAATATTTGAGTTGAATTGAATTGACATTCAGGTTAAATGCATACACAGACATAATTGGTATCTCAAGGTTAAGGTAATGGGGCTTTAAAACAAAAGCTACCAAGGAATATCATTGCAGACATGCAAGAATTAAGTGAAATTGCATCAGGAGTCTCTAAAGCTAGAAATATTGGGGAAAAAATACTAGGGCCTTTAGGAACATTTATTACAACCGCTTAGCACCCTTACTGTAGTTACTAATAGAATATCTTTCCATTGCTTCAAAAAGTAAAATAAAATAGAATAAAATGAAATGAAATTGGAGTTGTAAGATTCATCTTTATTTGAACTTTTGGATAAAAGTCCATTCTTAAAGTGGCTTTCTTATTTGAAGGAGCAAGCATTTTTTGTTCCTTAGTGTCAAATTGGAGCTCTTTATTGAGCTCTTTATTAAAAACATCAGTAGGCAAAAATTTCAGGAAGTACAAGTTATAGTCATGAGACCATCTCACCTCCCTTAGCTGTTGGCAAGCATTGTGTGATTTTAAAAATGAGTAAACAAACATTGGTTTACAGCAATGGTTGTCAACTGGGGGCGATTTTGATGCCCAAGGAACCTTTGGAAATACCTGCGGACATTTTTAATTGTCTCAATTAGCGGGGGTGGATGTTCCTGGCATTTGGTGGGTAGAGACCAGGGATACTGCTCAGCATCCGAAATACACAGGACAGTCCCACAGCAAAGAAATGTTCGTAGAGCTGAGGTTGAGAAACTGGTTTAGAGGTTTCTTTAGTACGGGAAAGCTAGGGATACTATTCTTTTAAAAAACAAAAAAACACAACTTCCATTCCAAGCTTTTGCCTCACCCTGATCTGCTATGGACAGAAAAGCAAACATCCCAGGAGTCTGCCTCTTGAATGCAGCCTTTGTGCACATGGGCATGTTTGAGATCAAAATAAACCTTTCAGACATAACTGCATCCAGAGCTTAAAATGTGCTCAAATACGGTGGATGATTAAGTCTTCTTATTTGCACTCAGTTACTTCATTAATTCTAATCATTATGTCAATTTTTTTTTTCCTTTTATTAGTACCACTACTGTCCATTTTGACTACACTAATATCAGCATACTTTCTGGGAAAAAATGATCATGTTTTGAAATATTTGATGTATTTAGAGTCCTGAAAAACTAACTCCACTTAAAATATTTTCTCTTACATCTAATTAGAAAAATGTTTAAAGTATGATAATTTTTCAAAAGGAGTTGGGTCAAGGAAAATCACCTATAATTTGACCTTATTGTAAGTTTTATGTTTCTATCTGTTCTTGTTTTTATTTAGTTCTGTTTGAAATAGAAACTTTTCATTTTTAAAATAATATTTTTAAATATTTTAAAATACATTTATAATTTTCATATTTACACCCTTTAATTATGTATATTCCTTCAAAATTTATTCATCCATATCTTTATTGTCAGACATTTTTTTGCTTCCTTTTTTTACGTTATAGAAGCCAAGCTTTTGAATTCCTTAATGCGTCTAGATTTTCCTCCCGTATTATATAATATTATAATTGCTTTAAAGTACTTTTCCAAAAATAGGACAACTGGGTTAAAAGATATGAATGTTTTGACAGGACTTAAAGTTTATCTAAATGTTTATGCCCATTTACAGTGAGATATGGACAGCAGGTGGATTTATTTTGTCATTGCATACTTACCAGTACTGGATTTTTACTGTTATTGATAACATGTTCCTTCCACATACTGTCAAGTTTTCAGGCTTTTCTAGACTATGAGTGTCATGACGGCATGGACTAAATTTTATTGCCTTCTTATATCCTTGTCTGTGGGCAAGTAGTAATAATTGTAATAGATATTATATAATCTTGCTATGTGCAAACCAGTGTTCTGAACACCTAGCATATATTAACCTGTCTAATGTTCACCACTTTTTAATATCGATTAGTTTCTTGTAGAATGATTTAATGAATGTTATTTGGGCTTTTCCAAAACTAAGAATAGGTTTGTGCTGATTTATCTATTCTTGAGGATTTACATTTTTTTTTTCTTCTGCCAAATAAATATTACAGGTATTTCAGGTGTAAAATTCAACAGAACCCTTCTGTTGATTCTCATTCCATTAATTCCATATTAAAGAAATATCATTAATAATCTGCACTTTTGTCATTCAACTAAATTTCTTCCATTCTACCTTGAGCACATATAAATTATAATTTTAAGAATGATTAATTTATTCACTTTTGATTTAAAAAGTTTCAGACTAATAAATAATTTTGATTGAATAATTCGTACTTGAGAGAAGTTAAAAATGTTTGATGTTTACTGATAGTATAGTGTATGTTGGTTCCATGTTTAGTCTGCGCTAGTTTCGAGCCTTCCATGGGGGAAGCGGGGGCTGGGAGTATGTATAGTCTCAAGCTTTAGATTTGTTTAATATTTACGATGGGAAATGTGAAGAAATACATATACGTTGTGTCACACGCCTAGAAAAAGGCCAGAACCTGCAGAGGGCTAACTTAGGGTACCTAAAATAAGCGAGCTATTTCTCTTCAAGTTCTTGCCTTTTATTTATTTGTTTACTGGGGGGGTGGAGGGAGGGGGAGGGGGAGATTAATGGAGGGACAGGGAATTTATAGACTCTACTTCTAGGTTAGTAGAGGTCTCTTCAATCTGATTCCCTTTAAAAGGAGAGGGCTTCCCTGGTGGCAGTGGTTGAGCCTGGTGTTCATCTCTGAATACTTTCAGTGTCTCTAGGGTCTGTTCTAGTCTTCATTCAGGATGTCACATGTTTTCCTTTTTGGTTTTAAAAACATTGATACTAAGAATATTGAACTGACAAGTTGGCAATATGAGCAATAGATCTTTGATTTCACAGTGATCAGTGAAATCAGATTAAGCAGGTTTGTCAAACCCTAATCTTGTATTGAGAGTTTTAGTCTCCTCTCTAGGCTGATAAGCCGATAAGGAAAAAAAAAAAAAAAAAAAAAGGAGAAGCATCTTATTTCTATGTAAAATGTTCCACAGAGATATGTCTATTTTATAAAGAATGGGATTGTTATGAACAGAGAGAAATATACATTAAAATTAACATCTCCCTTTGGTCAATAGCTAGGCCATTTTAATGTTGTTACTGATGTTTTCAGTTGGTTTGGTCACATTATTAGAATCAAATAAGGTAGAGATGGAGCTGATAATATAGCTTGTGAGCCCATCATGTTAAAACTGACTATTTATGGAGGGGGAAATGATAGTCCAGTAACCCCAACCCAAGGTAACATGTCAGAGTATAAAACATAATGATGGTAATCTTACTTTGAATTGAGGACAGTTGTGTCCATGGCTGCATTTGAAGCTGTTAATGGAGTTCTAGTGTAAATAACAGGAATATGATTTCATGGTGTCTTGATCTATCTTTCCTGTAAGAATATGTGTGGCACATGAAATACGTTGACCTAGACACAACTACTGGGAGTGTTTTATTGTACCCGCTACATGAGCACGATTATGAGATTTTTTTTAAATCCATTTATTCAGCCCTCTAGGGACCTGGGACTCACTCACCTCTGCTCCAGAAGCAGAGAGAATTGCCAATAACACTGGGTACAGACCATTTCCAGTCATTTCCCAGAAACTTGAGCAGAGACCGACACAAGCTGATGCTCGAACATAAGAGATAAAATATTGATCATGGTCACTATTGCAGTCAGCATAAAAAGCTCTTATTAAGGCTTGATTTGTGGGTGACACAGTGCTAGGTATAGTTGAAAGTCAATTTAACTATGGTCTGTGTGCTCCAAGAACTTTTTCTCAGAAAATAATCACCAGATGGTAGCGTGGAGAGTGCATTTCACAAACACGTTATTTGTGGTTTGTGAAAAGTTGTCATTGAATCATGGAGTAAGTTATGCCCATGTTGTCTTCCAGTTACCTTGGGATGCGGAAATGTTCATAGCCTTACCTGATCTCAGGCTGTTGTGAGAATGTGTCTGTTAGTGGATCAGTACTTTCTCTGTCTTTAAAATTGGTTCTGAGAAAGAGAGGAAGAGAGAGAGGCTTAATTTGGCTTTATATCTTATTTGGATGTCTAGAGTTAAAATTCTTTGAGTATATAATCTTTCAGCTGCTTTACTGCCTTGCATTTTGAGAAGGTGGTAGTAAGTGCTGACAGGGGGAAAAAAACTCACAACTTTGGAAGAGGGTCACAAAGTGAATCATGCAAATGATACATTACAGCCTTAAATCTTTGCCAGTGTATGAGTCAAGAAAGACTAGATTTGATGAAACAGTTTGTGGCTTTGAGAAATGACTGTCACAGTGATGGGTTGGCAGCATCTAGCACTGTTTGAGGCTGTAACTGTATCACTGAGTCTTGTACTGAAATATGGAAACTAATTTGAAAATGATGAATAGGGGAGAAGCAGAAGCTTGCATTTTCTCTTGAGGGAACTGGCTGCCAGCTCTGAGGTCTTACTAAAAATGCTGAATTTCTGTATTGAATAATCTTGGACCGCATGTATGTCAAAAACAAAAGCCTTTAATAACCTTAACTAGATTATAGATGTTTGGCCAAACCAGTGGGGTTTGTTTTGGTTTCTAAGCAGGTGATGGCTGGAAGAGGAGATACCTTTGAAGTTCAGGGCTGGGTTGCTGCCATCCCAGCTACATCTGGCAGTGATCACTGTGCTTACTGAGACCTAATGGCACAAGCTGCCCCAGTAACCAGATATCACTGAATGAGAAGTGCTGGGGAATGATTCATTTGCAAAAGTCATTTGGATAGTTGGATTATTCGGTGCTGAGAATTTTATGCCTTTGAGGCATGGACGGTTTCTCTTTATCCTCCCAATGTATTTTTTTTTAATTTTTAAAATTTTTAAGATTTTTATACAAGTTTTAAAGGTTACTTTCCATTTACCGTTATTACAAAATATTGGCTATATTCCTTGTATTGTACAATACCTCCTTACACCTACCTTACACTCAATAGTTGGTGCCTCTCACTCCCTCAGCCCTATATTTCCCCTCCCCCCTTCCCTCTCTCCACTGGTAACCAGTAGTCTGTTCTCTATATCTGTGAGTCTGCTTCCTTTTTCCTGTTGTAGTTTTTAGATTCTCATGTCATACAGTATTTGTTTTTATCTGTCTGACTTATTTCACTTAGCATAATGCCCTCCAAGTCCATCCATATTGCTGCAGATGGCAAATTTTGTTCTTTTTATGGCTAAGTAGTATTCCATTGTGTGTGTGTGTATGTGTGTGTGTATACACATATATATCATATCTTCTTTATCCATTCACTGTTGATGGACACTTAGGTTGCTCCCATATCTTGGCAAGTGTAAATAACGCTACTATGAACATTGGGGTACGTGTATCTTTTTGAATTGGTAATCAAAACACTATGGTACTGGCACAGAAATAGACACACAGATCAGTGGAACAGGATAGAGAGCCCAGAAACAAACCCACATACTTACGGTCAAGTAATCTACAACAAAGGAGCCAAGAATACACCATGGAAAAAAGATAGTCTTTTTAATAAATGGTGCTGGGAAAACTGGATAGCTACATGTCAAAGAATGAAATTAGAACATTCTCTACCACCATTTACAAAAATAAACTCAAAATGGATTATAGACCTAAATGTAAGACCGGATACTATAAAACTCCTAGAGGTAAACATAGGCGGAACACTCTTTGACATAAATCACAGCAATATTTTTTTGGATCCATCTCCTAAAGCAAAAGATTAAAGCAAAAATAAACAAATGGGACCTAATTAAACTTTAAAGGAAAGGAAACCATAAACAAAGCAAAAAGACAACCTACTGAATGGGAGAAAATATTTGCAAATTATATGACAAATAAGGGATTAATATCCAACGTATATAAACAGCTCATACAACTCAAAAAAACCAAACAACCTGATTAAAAAATGGGCAGAACTGAATAGACATTTTTCCAAAGAGGAAATGCAGATGGCCAGCAGGCACATGAAAAGATGCTCAACATCACTAATCATCAGGGAAATGCAAATCAAAACCACAGTGAGATATCATCTCACACCTGTCAGAATGGCCATCATCAAAAAGAACACAAAGAGCAAATGTTGGTGAAGATGTGGAGAAAAGGGCACCCTCTTGCACTGTTGGTGAGAATGTAAATTGACGCAGCCACTGTGGAAAACAGTATGGAGGGTTCTCAAAAAACTAAAAATAGAACTACCATATGACCTAGCAGTTCCACTCCTGGGTATATATCCTCCCAATGTCTTTAAATTAAACTGTCCAGATTTCCTGGATTACAAAGTAGTAGAAGAGGAAGAAAATACCAATCCTTATGATTATGACAGGTTTCTGGCAGTAGTAACCCCCAAACACTAATTCTTTGCTAAAACCAACATTTGGATTTTGTTATCTTCAGTGTAGAACCCCTAGTTTAGATGGGATTCACCATTGTTCATGTCTAGGGGGCCCTTAAAGTTATGTATTTTTTTGTGTGTTTTCTTTTGGCCTCAAGATCCACATAACAGCATATTATGCCTAGAAATATTTCCTTCACTTGAGCCATGTGGCTCATCAAATCCCTGGTAACTAACAATTGCATGTTGGAACTTTATCTTAGTTACATGTAAGTCGGCTTCGGGGAGCCCTAAAATAGAAGTACATGAGGTTTCCCCCACTCCATCTAAACTAGTACCAAGACCCCATTCACAAAGAACTTAGCGAAATTTTCATAACCCTGTGTTTATTTTGGAAGGAAGTCAATCATATGGAAAATAATTTCCAGATACATTTGGCCCTCCATATTCGCGATTCTGCATCTAATGCTTCAACCAACCGTGAATCAGAAATATTCACACAAAAAAGTTGTTTTCAGGAAGTTCCCAAAAAACAAAACTTGAATTTGCTGTGCACCAGCAACTATTTACATAGCACTTACTTACTACTTATAACTGTTTACATGGTATTAGGTATTAAAAGTAATCTGCAGATGACTTAAAGTATAATGGAGGATGTATGTAAGTTATATGCAAATACAGTAGAACCATGAACAACCTGGGGGGGGGCGGCGGGTAGAGGCTAGGGCCACAGACCCTATGCGCAGTGGAAAATCCCAGTATAACTTTACAGTCCGTTCCAGCCAGCCTGGAATCGTGTAGTATGCATTTAGTAAAAGAAACCCGGTTATTCGTGGACCCATGCAGTTCAAACCCCTGTTGTTCAAGGGCCAACCAGACAACATCATTTTATATAAGGGACTTGGTCACCCACAGATTTTGGTATCCTGGTTGGGGGGCACCCTGGAACCGAACCCCTGCAGATACTGAGAGCTGACTGTACTCAAAACTATTTCCTTTGATTAGAGGTAAACGAAATCTATCCCAAGTAAGAACTAACTTCAGCTTCCTTTTTCACCTTCCATATTTACAAAGTAACATTTTTGGTGTTTTCTGTATGTAAATGGAAGAGGGTGGCATTATTCCATTTAGTTGAAGCCAGTGTTCACCTGAAGTATATTTGTGTGTGTTCAATGTTCATGATTTATTGATGCTTCATTTGTTTTGAAATGATCCTAAAGGAATAGTAAGTATCCTTTCCTTCCTTCAGAAATAGCCTCACTTAGACACAGGCGTAGAGAGCAAATGTATGGCTACCAAGGGGGGAAGGCGGAGTGGGATGAACTGGGAGATTGGAATCGACATATATACACTACTATGTATAAAATAGATAACTAATGAGAACCTACTGTATAGTACAGGGAACTCTAGTCGGTGATCTGTGGTGACCTAAATGGGAAGGAAATCTAAAAAGAGGGGATATATGTATATGTATGGCTGATTCACTTTGCTGTACAGCAGTGTAAAGCAACTGTACTCCAATAAAAAAAAAACTAGCCTCACTTATCTGAAAATGAAATTGTCTCCTCAGTTAACCTGTAGCAAATTTCCTGTATGGAGTGAGACATTAGAATAACAGTCTTCACTAGTTAAAACTTTAGAATGTACAATATTTGAAAGCAATGAATTTATTACTACCAGATAAATATAGTAGCTCAAACTAATGATTTCATATTCACATTATGAGTAGTAATATTTTCGTCTACCATTTGTATTATTTTGTACATGTATGTGTTCTATATTATATATATTAATTTATACAAATAAATTATTATTTGTTTGTAATTGACCCAAATAGTGTGAGTACATTATACATATCCTTAGTATTGATAACATTATTTACTTAAAAAACACACACGTCACATAAAGATAAGCATATTTTTGTCTCTTTTAAAACTGTATCACTGATCATATTTAAGCACCTTTAAATGGGTATCATTTTACTTGCATCAGATGTTATGGTTATTTTTAATCAGTAAGATTCCGGTAGGAAATAAAAACATACGTGTAATACTTTATTGACTCCAGCTGGTTTCCCAGTTTCTTAATTGTATACATAATCTAGTATAGAATTTTACAGCATCTTCATAAACTTTTTGAAGGTAGCTAAAGTGCAAATTATGAATGTTTATATGTTTTAAAATAGTCCTAGCAGTGTGGTTTCTTTTTTTTTTTTTTTTTTTTTTTTTTTTTTGTGTTTTGTGGCCCTCT
>NW_006793646.1:630965-646682 GCF_000442215.2 Lipotes vexillifer | reverse complement strand
CGAACCCGCGTCTCCTGCATCGGCAGGCGGACTCTCAAGCACTGCGCCACCAGGGAAGCCCAGTAGTGGTTTCTTTAGCTCTACATTTTATTAATCTCTATTCATTTGTCATCAAATTAAAAAATAAGGACACACAGACCATCGATCTGGTTATACTATCTTTACACGTTTGAAGATACAACAGATGGATATTCATTGTTGTAATTTATGTCCTCTTTTACCAAACACGTTGTGCCATATAAATAGTTGTAAAGAGAACTGAACACTGAGCACATAATGGGCTATAAATTCTTGTGTATTGACCAAATTGTTTTAGTAAAGTATAATGTAGAATTCTGGAAAAGATTTGCCAGTGGATATCCCAAAATAGAGCATTATTTTAGAAGTTACTTGAAAAACTATTTATAGGAGAGCACCATTTTATTGAGAGCAATAGTAACTCAAATTATATAAATGAGTTGCTATTGTATCTCCTTGTAGCATATAATGAAGTTTTCTTTTGCATTTGAGACCATTGTTTACTGTTAGCTGAACTTGTCTTCCAATGTGTTCTGCTTAGCAACCTGTTGCCAGGCCTGTGTGAAGAGCTCTTACTGTGGTTGTAGAGGTTGCAGTGGAAATTTGCTATCTTGTTATGTCAGCTGTTCCAATACGAGTAGTCATGAGATTAACGTGTTAGATACTAAAAATGCTAACACATGTTAGCTACCAACCTGGAAAAGAGATAATCATCATGAAGGAAAGGGCAGTATTGCATTTATGGTCATTTAATGATGGTAGAACTAATCTGCATTTAAAAAAAGGAAAAAAAATTTTGTTTGGAGACAGAAATCTAATGTAATAGATGCACCCAAGTAGTTTAGGAAAGAAAGGACTTGTTAGTGAATGAGATGCTCTTTGCTTCAGAAGTGTCTTTGAAGGTTTAAAGTGTGCTTTGAACCTAATAAAACTTTCTTGGGCCTGTTTCTTTACATCTAACATGGGAAAAATTAGAATAACCTGTATCATAGTACTTGCTTTCAGAACTGAGTTAAAGAATAGATATCGATGCATGTTGAACTGCATAATGTACAGTTGACTTGTTTGTAATGCATGGCTTGGAATTGTAAGGGCAGGCCAGTGTGGGGCTGGTGTTTCCTTAATCAATTCACACTCACACTGTCAAAGAGAAAAGCTCTCCTTAGGGTGTAATGACTAATCTACTACCTCTGGTTTGATAATCATGGCTATTATAACATGTCCCTTTTTAATTAGGTCTTTAGAAAGTAGTGTAGGCCTTGTAATTATTATAATCAAAAATAATAGATAATGACTTTGGTACTTTCTGTCCTAGATGAGATTGAGAACATTGTTAAAATAAATTTTGGTAGTAAACAACTAATGATATTTTATGACTTGAAATATGCAGGAGTCCTTTTTATTTTAGGGAAGCAAAAAATATTAGAAAATATGATTTCCTAGGATTGAAAAATGACTAAAAATTAATGTAGATTAATTTGGGCTCTTTTGTACATTTTAAATAAAAATTCAATAGATGTTCAAATAGTAAATCATTTTGCTTTCAACTTATGTATATTTGAAGACCTCCAATTTTGTATTTAAATTATGTTTCAGAAACAGTTTCAGAAGAATTATGGTATCTCAAACTTTACTGGTAAATAAGGGAAAATATATATCAAAGTTTTAATCTTTTTCTTCCTTCAACATGCTGTTCATTTTTATCCATTTAAGTGTTTGTGCCTCCTTTGAGTATTAGGTGGTTCACCTCAAGTAGTTCTCAGGAGAATTTTATAGTTAAAAATTATTAGAAAATTGGAACCAAGGAGTCATATACATATTGAAGTGGTAATGAAGCACTTTGGTTTTATGAATTGTTTATAAAGTAGTCACAGGCAGCAACATTGCATTTGAAGTAATTTAATGATGGTAGAACCAATCACAGAGGAGCAGGATACCAAGACCTCACTTTCATAGCATCTGTATGTACCTAATCCACTTAGGGTCCAACCTCAAATACAACGCATTATCGGTGCTGAAACACACTTAGCAATTCCTATGCCCAGGCTGTTCTTTTTTTTTTTTTTTTGCGGTATGCGGGCCTCTCACTGCTGTGTCCTCTCCCGTTGCGGAGCACAGGCTCCGGACGTGCAGGCTCAGCGGCCATGGCTCACGGGCCCAGCCGCTCCGCGGCATGTGGGATCCTCCCGGACCGGGCCACGAACCCGTGTCCCCTGCATCGGCAGGCGGACTCGCAGCCACTGCACCACCAGGGAAGCCCCCAGGCTGTTCTTAACAAGATAGGCTTTCCCACTTCCTTCCATTTGGCAATGTTCTTCCCCAACATGCATGTTGGTAAATTGACTCTGTAGGTCCAATTTCTGTGTTGAATACTATATCTAGAACATCTGTGATCTTTGACCATGACTCCTAAATAGGACACTATGTTTTTGTTCTGTCGTTGGTATTAGTTGACAAAGTAGTACTTTTCCTCCCTCTTCATCCGCCTAATCAAGGTACCAGTACAAACAGGCCCAGATGGCCTCTGGGTTCAGGAATCTAAATATTCATAGAATAGAAATTTCCATATAAAGCTCCTTGGCATAAATAAGCTCCTAAAACCAATTATCTTCGCTATTTCTCAGAAGCCCTTTTTCTTACATAACTTGTCTGTCACTGTCAGTTCTAACCGGTCTTTCCTATACATTCTTTGCACAAGGCTTTGGAGGGTTTTTGTTCTTTTGTCGTCAACTATCCTGCCATCACTGTTTTTGTTGCTGTTGTTTTAATATTGTTCTTTAAATTCCTGACTCTGGTTATTTCTTTTTGATCATTATAGTATCTCCCTTAATGGCCCTTTATTCCTACTTGCTGCAATCCTACACCCTTGACTTTAAATACCAGCCCTAACTCCAGTTAGTCCAAGGTTTATTTCTCCAGGCCAAACTCTACTTGGATATTTCATAGACATTTGAATTCTAATATGTCCAAAAGAGAGTTTGTAATTCCCACCCTCCCTGCCCCTCCCGTGGTTCTCTCAAAGTTGTTTTAACTCAGTAGTGACCCCACACCCTCCCCTAGGAATTAGAGCTAAGAACCTGGGGCTCCTATTGTGCCTTCCACAAATCCC
The DNA here is from genome assembly GCF_000442215.2 of Lipotes vexillifer. Taxonomy (NCBI): domain Eukaryota; kingdom Metazoa; phylum Chordata; class Mammalia; order Artiodactyla; family Lipotidae; genus Lipotes; species Lipotes vexillifer. The sequence goes on along the minus strand of NW_006793646.1, from coordinate 643,555 downwards.
ATCGGTTCTGGATTCATGTACTTCTTTCCATCTTTTCCAATACAGTCCTAGTCTAAACTACCATTATTTCTGGAGTTACTGCAGTATCCTCTTCATTTACTGCTGGAGTTACTGCAGTATCCTATTCATTTCTGTTCCCATTGTCTCTCCCCTACGCACCCCACCCTTTTCCACTCACATACACCCTAAGCCATTCTCTATATGGCAGCCGGGATGTGGAGTGTATAGGTAGATACATAGAGCCGATCATGGAACTTCCAAGATTAAGTTGTGTTAGTGACTTTCCTTAAAAAACACAAATACACAGAGAAAATACAAGGAAGCCCTTTGTTGGAGGCTGAGGATGATGTTCACAATTACTGAACGTGTTCTTTGTGCCAAGCCCTCATCCACATTCTTTTTAGCGTTAACCTCTCTCACCCAGCTCCTCCCCTACCTCTCTCCCCACTGCTGACTCCACATCACACAGGTCAACATGGCAAGCTTTCCCCACCCCAGGACCGATGAATCTCTCTATAATGTTTTTTCCCCCAGCTTTCTGGGTTTCTGTTGATCCTCAACCTCAGCTTCTCAAAATGAATTCCCCTGACCGTTCTTTTCAAGACACCCTCCTCCCAATATTCTCGGTTTTAGCAGCCTATTTATTTGGCCCTGACACTGATTACACCTTTTCTGTTTTATTTGCTTATTGCCTGTCTCTCCTCAATAGAATGTAAGCTTCCTGAGGGCAGGGACCTTATCCTTTTCTCATTTAGAGACTCAGATCTGCAGGGTGTTTGGTCCACAGTCTATATCCACTAACAGTTTTGACTGAACGTTTCTTACACTGTTGTTTTGAACATAGTAGAATGTCCTGATTAGGCTCTTTAATCGATACTAGAGAACACCGTCTCAGGGAATTTTCCACATCGACCTCTGAACTGGGAAGCAGCTTGAATTATGCTTGTAGGGTGTGAGGGGAAGCAGAGAGGGTTGGAGTAATTAGACCTCAGAAGGCTAGATTCTATTTCTAGTTACATATGGTATCAAAGCAGGACCTACTGGCAATGCAGAAAGTAAGTGGCCATCTAGTCAGTTATCTGTGATCTTTCAAGAAAGGTAGCTCTTCAATTTAAAAAAAAAAAAAATGTACAGCACTGTTTACTTAATGGAAATAGAAATGTAGTACCTCCCAAATTTGTGTATTTGTGTCTCGAATTTCTAGTCCTTTATTTCCAGCTGTCTGCTGGAGGCCTCTGCAATAGATTCTTTTTTTTTAATTAATTAATTTATTTATTTTTGCTGCATTGGGTCTTCGTTTCTGTGCGAGGGCTTTCTCTAGTTGTGACAAGTGGAGGCCACTCTTCATCACGGTGCGTGGGCCTCTCACTATCGCGGCCTCTCTTGTTGCAGAGCACAGGCTCCAGACTCGCAGGCTCAGTAGTTGTGGCTCACGGGCCTAGTTGCTCTGCGGCATGTGGGATCCTCCCAGACCAGGGCTCGAACCCGTGTCCCCTGCATTAGCAGGCAGATTCTCAACCACTGCGCCACCAGGGAAGCCCTGCAATAGATTCTTATAGCATCTGAAATCCATCATGGTCAAAGCTGAAGCCATTCGTTTCCATTCCTGGCCATCCATTCTTTCTGCTGTATCCTCTGTTACCATGAGTAACTGTTCTCCACCCAGTCTCTCCCTCTGGAGACATCAGCCTCATCTTCTCACTATAACCCCCTCCATCCAGACGGTCACTAGTTCTGTTGTGTTATTTTTTCACTTCCTGAGTCGTCCTCAGCTAGAATCCTCAAGATCCTTCCCCCTGCCACCCCGACCTGTTTGTCCTTTATACTTCTGCCAGCTCATACCTGTTGAAATGAAACTAATCTTGCCACTCTTCTGCTTAAAGCGTTTCTACTAAGCTCTGCATCACTGGTAGAATAAGGGCAAATTCCTTAGTCTGTAAAACGAGGTCCTTCCTAGTATATCCGAAGCCTGCATTCTGCTCACTTCCTGGTGTCCCAACCTCCAGCCATACTGAGCCATTTACAGTTACTGCAGACGTCATGTGTTTACAGCTGACATTCCCTGTTTCTGCAGTGCCCCTCTGCCATCGTCTTCTCTGCAGACATTTATTCATTCATCAGTTCCAAGTTCACCTGTAACCTCTTCAACCCATCCCTCCCAGGTCCTCTTAGCAGATAATCCATTACAGTTTATGTGCGCATCTCTTACAGCACCACTTTATACATTTTTACGTGTCCATCTCTGCAGGACTCTGAGCTGTGGTCAGCGATTGGAACTCTACAGGCATAATGCCTAAGAAAAATAGGTCTTCACAGATTTTTTTTTTAAATAATAAACCCCAAGGAAAAAGTATATGAAAAACAAATGATAATTTTAATTAAACCATTTTCAAAACCTAATAGCATTAAAAAGGGGAAAAATATATAAATTATAAATATAAATTTAAGCCATAGTCTAATTAAGAGCAAATAGGTACAATATTTGGCTCCTACCATGTACTTGACGTACGTTAACTGGTCACAGCATCTCCTAAGATAGAGAATGGTACCATTCCCTTTTAAAGGTGAAGAGACTGTCACAGCAGAGTAAGTCACTTGGCCACAGTCACACCAGAGTGATAGGTGGCTTCCAAAAATAATTACCATGCTGTACCTCCTCTCTATGACCCAAAGAACTAGAATATTCAGTTGACTGCCGTATGGTACAGCATAATTTTTCCTTGAGAAAAGGAAAAAATATTCACAAAAATGTTCTCAGCAGTTCGACCTAAAATATAATGCACTTACACATTAATTTCCTTGCCCTGTACCTTCTGCATATGTCATATCGTACAAGGAGTGTTGATACTTGATAGTTTGACTCTACAAATTTCTCAGATGTCAACTACAGATAATCTTTAAAGATATACTTACCAAGGCAAGGACGTGGGCTTGTTTGTTGGAAGAGGAAGAGAGTGGGCTTATTAATGGAAAATGAACTAAAAGTTTCGTCTCTCCAAAACATGCTTTTCCTAAATATTCTGGCTCATCAAGGCTTTCATAATAGTGAAAAGTGAAAGCCAGGCTGTACTTGGCTCTACCTTTTGTCTTTCCCGTATAATTTAAAATACTTATTGCAATAAATAAGTGCTAAAGATGTAATGTAATGAACACTGCTGTCTGTTATACAGGAAAGGTGTTAAGGGAGTACACCCTGAGAGTTCTCATCACAAAGAAAAAAAATTTTTTCATTTGATTTTGTATCTATATGAGACGATAGGTGTGAATTGAATTTACTGTGGTCATCACTTCAAAAATAAAATGAATACTTATTTCAAGTCCTCAGAACAAAGAGGCAAGGGAGCCTTGTGGCTTGTTTTCCCTTAGGGATAAATGGCACTTTGTACCACCTGAGGATTGGTGTTAGATGTACAGACATACCTCAGAGACATTGTGGGTTTGGTTTCAGACCACCACAGTATCACAATAAAGCAAGTATCACAATAAAAGGAAGCACACAAATTTTTTGGTTCCCTGGTGCATATAAAAGTTATGTTTACACTATGCTGTAGTCTCTAAGTGTGCAGTCGCACTGTCTTAAAAAAATGTGCATACCTTAATTTAAAAATTCTTTATTGTTAAAAATGCTAACCATCATCTGAGTCTTCCACAAGCCATAATCATTTTGCAAGAGTAACATCAGAGATCACTGATCACTGGTCACCGTCACAAATATAATAATAATGAAAAGATTTTAAAAATTGTGAGAATTACCAAAATGTGACACAGAGAGGTGAATTGAGCCACTGCTGTTGGAAAAATGTCACCGAGAAACTCGCTGCCACAAACCTTCAATTTGTGAAAAAGTGCATTATCTACGAAGCACAATAAAACGAGGTATGCCTGTTTCTCTTTCTTCCTGGGAATCACCCCACCCCACCCTGCCCCAGGAATCTGGGGCAGGATGAGGGATCCAGGCAGTTTCTGCTTGTGCTGGAGAGAGGAGGAGGGTTGCTTGTTATTGCTTCCCAAGTAGAACTGCTTATTTTTTCACAGGAGAGCTGGTGGGGGGAGCCACAGAATCGGGGAGCTTCTCTCCTTTCTAAGGAGCAGGTACTTAACAAGGTGTCCCCAAAAGAAAGTTTAGGCTGGTGTCTTGCTTTGTGGCTTTTCTAAAGGGCTTTGTGGCCATTTTGTGCAGAAACCATCTATAGCTTTATATCAGTGCCCATGTATGTAGATCCAGTGGAAAAGGATGCTAGGCACGTCGCCTTTGCTGAAAGGGCACCTGTTCAGGGCATATTCTCTTACTTCTCTATTTATTTTTATTTCTTTTATTGAGGCATAGTTAATTTACATTGTTGTGTTAGTTTCAGGTGTGTAGTGAAGTGATTCAGTTAGACATACACACATATATATTCTTCTTAAGATTCCTTTCCATTATAGGTTATTACAAGATACTGAGTAGATTTCCCTGTGCTATACAGTAGGTCCTTGTTGTTTCTCTGTTTTATATATAGTAATGTGTATATATTAATCCCAAACTCCTCATTTATCTCTCCCCGCCCCCATCCCCTTTGGTAATCAGAAGTTTGTTTTCCATGTCCGTGAGTCTATTTCTGTTTTTCTTACTACTCTAAAAACGTTAACAGTCCTCCAACTACCAACTCCAGTGTACCTTACCTAGCTTTCCTGTGTTCATTTTCTCCATAATGGTTGTCACCTGGCATGTGCTGGGATAACGTTTTTGCTTTGATTTCTTATATTTCTACCTCTCCCCCCAGTAGAATATAAGTACCAGGAGGACAGGGAAGTTTTTATTTTATTCCCAGCAAAAACTTCAGTGTCTGGAACAGACCCTGTGGAACTTAGCACCCACTCAAATATGTTAGATGTCTAAAGATCATATATTTCCAACTCTTCACCCAAAATGTACACAGATCACCTATACTTACCAGCAACCTTAATCTTTGGATATGAGGAATTTGCTCATTCAAAGTTTTCTGGCATAGCATCTGAATAACCAAGATTTTGTTTCATGTATCAAGATTTTAAAATGACTCTGAAACTTTTTATCACCTTAGGTGCTTCTCTTTAATCCTACTTGGTTCATGAAGCTGTCAGGAAAAGAACATGCTTTTGATTATATATGGCTTTTCTTGCCTCCAAGATAGTCTTTTAAAAAGCAATTTAGCTTCTTACTATAATTATATTCCAAACTTAATATTTCTTAAGTCTTGCCAGAATAACATTTTCTCCCTTGCAACATGTTTTTATGATTTAAAGGTAAGACAGCAAGTGTACTAAGTACTTTAGACTATATCTTGAAAATCTAAGAACATTTTTCTACAGAGCCCAAATGATACCATCCCACCCACAAAATTAACAATACTTTTAAAATATCATCAGGTAGTCATATTTTCCCTAAACCTGAGGAATGACCTCCCCTGCTTGTTTTTTCCACACCATATCCCATGCAGGACCAGGCCTAGCATCTTACATCCTTAAATCTTAGGATTCAGAACAGCCCTTTTTATATCATGACATCGATGTACTAAAGAAGCTGTACCTGTCTTCCTAGAAACTGCCCATCCTTTGACTTGTCTTCGGTCCTAGAGGTATTATTTAGATTGTTTCTCTATTCCTGGAATATTTTTCTTCTGATGAGTATGTACTGAGAGAATGAAGCAAAGATCAATTATTTTTCAAATGTTCTAAACAAGTGCTGCAAGTTACACCAGATCTTGCTTTAATGCTTCTCTTATCTCTTTGCTGTTCTTGTTTTTTAGACATTCACTAAATTAAGCAGGGTAACATTTAAAAGCTGGTATGAAGAAAAGTTGATTTTATGCTAAGCTATCATTTTTATAACCTTTCTTCCATTTTCTTTCCTGTCTAGCATCTTACAGTGAATACCATTAGTTTTATTCTTGGAATTGGCAAGCACCTGAGTAGTTAATACACCCATGAATTTAACACTGGATTCTATAGTATTCTATTCATATCAGTGTGCCAAGCGATAATAGAATACTGAAAATATAATCTGTAGCATAAGCGTTTTGTTAACTTTAAAGATTAAGTACTTTTGTATTCCCTCTCTTAAGATCTTTCCTAGAACTGCCTAACATCTGACTCTTTTACGTTTTCTAATAAAGAAAGTCAACCTCTTCATGTAATTGTCATAGATTATTTCAGTTCTGAGTGTTTTGGAGGACTATCTCCTTGAGATTTAGTCATGACATCATTCATTCATTTATACGCTTGAGCCACGTGCCATGCCAAGGCACTGTGCCTGTGGCCTTGGCTTTATTTCTCTCTTATTTGATACTTGCTGTGGGTCAGGTGCTCTTCTAAGTACATTGCAAGTTTTAACAAGGATAAGAAGGCACAGAGAGGTTAAGTAATTTGCTCCTGGTCACAGAGCTGAGATTCAGATCCAGGCAGTCTGGCCCCAGAGTTCATACTTTGAACCACTCTGCCGTGCCGAAGAGCCTAGCCTCCTTGGAGCATGCATTCTGCCCTCTCTGAAGAAGGCGAGAGGCAGGGATCACGTTGCTTCTGCTCTAGAATTTTAGAACTTGGACACCCTAGAGCCCATGAGGCCTCTCTGTTTCCTTGTATCTCCTTTGTCCTCAGATCAGGACACAGCACAGCCTCCCACTCTTCCCATCTCCACCCCAGCCCAGCCCACCCTCTATGCCAGGGGTCAGCAATATTTCTGTAAAGAGCTAGATAATAAATATTTGAGGCTCTGCAGGCCACATATGGTCTCTGTCACATATTTTTCTTTCTGTGTGTGTGGTTTTTTTTTTTCATTTTCATCGTATAACACTTTAAAAATGTGAAAATCACCCTTAGCTCACAAGATGTCCAGGAACAAGTCATGGACCGCTCCACGCCACTGCTCATTTGTCCTTCTTTGAGCACTCTGTGTTCTTGTCAGCTGATCTGTTTCAGGCACTCAGGTTTTCCTCTCCCCTCTACCACAGGACCTTTGCACATGTTCTGCCCACTCTGCCTTTCGACAGCTGTCTTTAGCCTCTGGACTTCATTAATTTGGGGCTTTTTTTAGGCCACATTTCAGGGCCCTTCCTCGTGCATGTCTTGTTATACACCCCCAGATCTGTTCAGATCTCATTTGTTTGGGTCTCCTAGCCCTCCGTAATTGTTATCACAGTAGCATTTTTACATTTATACAGATGATGATATCATTGTCCTTTTGGCTGTTAGCCCACGTGAATTACCCTAGAGCCCCAGTGTATCTTTGGCTCCCAGCATGTGTCCCTAACCAGGCTCCCAGCTCTGCTCTTATCTCCCTAGAGCCCACTCTCCACCCAGTAACCGGTCATCTTTAAAACAAATCGGATTTAGTCATGCCGATTGCATATAAATAAACATGCTATTTCTGACCATAACCAGCATGGCCTTGCTGGGTCCTGCCCCACCTGTCTGTCTCTACCACCCTTACGTATGCTTCTTCCCCCTGCCTCACTCCCTGCAAGCTCACTGGCTCTTTGTTGTATTTTTTTTCGTGATCGTGCTAAGCTTGCCCTTGCCTTCAGGGCCTTTGCACATTCTCTTACTCCTATCTTAACCATCCGCCCACCTTGACTTTCAGCATTCCAAGTCTCGGTGCCCACGACCCTTTCTCAATGGCCTTCCCCTGATCGTCCTATTTGAAATGCTCCCCCTACACCGCCCGCCCCCCCACCACACACACACATCTGTTATAGCCACTGGTTAACGCATTAGCCTTTCTTTTCTCAATCAACTTCTTTGCATTTTTTTTTGTTGTTATTTATTTGCTCATATTGTGCCTCCCCAGCTAAAATATGTTCCGAGAAAGCAGAGGCTTTGTCATGTTCACTCATCTACCCCCGGTGCCTGGAATAGCACCTGGCACTTGGTAAAAGCACAGTCAGCGCTGTTGATTGAACCACTGGTGTGTGGCTTTGAGAGGCACTTAATGGAATAGTCGGATGGATGGGCGAATTAATGCATTACCCTTTTTTTTTTTTTGCTGATTATCAATCAGTGCACATCTCTCTCAACTCAAATACTCAACTGTTCACTGACTAAAGAAAAAATATCTGAATACCTGGTCTCTGCAGTTGAGCATCCATTGCTGTTAAAACCCAAAGCCTGTGTAAAATTCCGTTGTAGTCAGGCTTAGGTACTTGTTATTCCTGCTTGTGCATTATTAGGATATCTCGTCTTCATCCTCACACCCACTTTTCACATCCTACCAGATCCAACACCTCTAGCTCACAAGAATCACTTTCCCCTTGGAATTTCTAAAGCATTTAGTATGCAGTACGTCTATTACCCAGTAATTAGTGTAGATTATCTCTCCTGGAATAGGGATTCATTAAGTGTGTAAGAATGATGATACATCCTAGTTTAGACTAAGGTTGTGACCTATCTAGCTCACCCTAATGCCTGAATCATGAATTTTTGGTGTCTCAATTTGGTCCTTATCTTCCTAAAGCAGGAGTCTGTGACCTGAGGTCCAGAGTAAGCTAGTGAACGGCCTGCAAGGAATGCCTTTAGCTGCAAGTAACAGAAACCCAGTCATTGGTTGTAGGAGTGCTGGGCTGGTGCAGTGATACAAAGATGCCACCTTTTTGTATCTTTCCACCCCACCATCCTAAATCAGCTTCTGCATCCTAATGTTTGTCACCTAACAATTGACAGCTGGCTGTTGCCCCTCCGGGCGGAGACCAAGTACAAGAACAGGGGCTAAAGAAACAAAAGCGCTCTGACCATCAGTAAGAATCTTCTCATCTGGAAAGTAAGAACCCTCCTAAAAGCCCCACCTAAAAGTCCAAGCAGGTGTCCTCTGGCATCTGATTATCCAGAAATATCTCGGTCACATGGCCTTCCCTGTCCCCAAGGGCATGGAGTGTTTGGTTTCTTACTTTCTCTGGTCAAAAAAGGGATGGAGAAAGGAGTTAAGAGTGGCTTTGGGGTAGCTTTCAAACAGTTTCTGCTGCAGGACATTTTTCAGGAGAGATGAGTCAGATTCTCAGAGATCCTTTCATTGACAAATTAATAATACCCACTACCTAAGGAATGCCATCAAAACAACTATACCGAAATTCAGTAGACTGCTAAAGTGGGGGTCAGTTTTAGATATTACCTATAGGTAACAGAGATTCTGACGGTACATTAAATGTAGATAACTTTTTTTTAGTAATCATCAACATATGATGGATTGAATCCTATGAGCATCAAATTCATTTACGAAATATCTAAACTGATGAATTAATTTAGAGAATTAGTCACTTAACTAATTCAGTGAGGCCATGACTAAAGGAGCCATAGATTTGTAAGTATCATAATCTTTTTTTGTGTGTGTTCAGCTCCTTATAATTTGTGCCCATAGGGGGTTGGGGGCTTGGAGTGGAGGTATAGTTTTTCAGATTTGGAGGCCCTGAAGATAACAATTTTATTAATTAACAAGCTCTTATTCTAGGCCAGTCGTGAGAATATTTAAGAAGAGTGAGGCATTACAGTAGCAGTGTCCTCTCCTTTTTAACCCTTTTTGCTGAACTGTAATGTACATAAAGAGAAGTGCATGTAACACAGGTGTACAGCTCGATGAATTTTCAAAACTGAACACAACCAGATGGCTGACACCCAGGTCAAAACACAGCCTTGCCAGCCCCCAGAAGCCTCTCTCCTGTTTCCTCCTAGTCACTAAAATTCCCCTTGCCTACGTGTAACAACTCCTCTGAGTTCTATCAGTGGCGAGGAGTAAGAGTTTTCATCATTTATATAAATGGAATCAGGCGGTGTGTCTTGTGTCTTATATGTTTGGCTTCTAATGGTGCCTTTAGGTGGGAGAGAGAGGGGCTTTTTCTTACTTAGCTGTCCCCCGTCTTGAAACATTTACTCAGAACCAGGAAGAATATGCTTCCTACTTTCTCACATTTTCTGGCAGCTTCTAATTTTCCTAATTTAACAGCAATAATTTCAGAGACTGCTTTCTCCTGGGACAAACTGACTTATCCAGCCATTGTACCTTCCAGGCTAAACTGGCAGCACTAAGACCTGGGGAGGAATGGGTGGGAAAGAACTGTCTGTTTCCTTTTTTTCAAAATTTTGCTTTATTTTCTTTCTCTATTTCCAGCCCTGGGAGACTCTTTCTTCCCCGTTCTAGATCAACACGGAAGTGTCTGAGTGTCTTCCTGTTGAGACTTGCCCTTCTAGCCCCCAGGTGGTCCTTACATTTTGGGAGCTGACAGCTGTTCTGTTTTCACTCTCCCCTCATCACTGCAGTAGTTCAGGTCTCGTGATTGTCCAATTCACATAAACCATGGGAATCAGCTTTCTCTCTGCCATTTCCTCTCCTTTGTCCTACAAAGCGGAAAAAACATCAGTCTTAACAGAGATGATGAAAGAATAAATATAGCTTTTTTAGAGAATGCACATGGTGAATTGTTTTGCATACTTAAACAAAAAGGACTTAAAATGTGAATAAAAACCTTTGACTATCTAAAGGGATTATCAGGGAGGCAATGGCAAGTGGAATCAAGGTCAGCCTTGACTTAGAAATACAAGAAGAGCTACCGCTGTGATGCAGTATATCCTTCACCAAACTAAAGTCTTGTGTGCTGACACATGAAATTTTAACATTAGTGATTTATTTCCTCAAAATAATGTCCCTTTGACCCTTTAACCTTCTTATTTAATTCAGATACTCCTGAGAAGATGAGCATTTTCAGGTAGTTCCCTCATGCTTTAGAAGTATTTTTTATTATTGGAATTTAAAAGCTGTAAAAGCTGTCTGCTTTAAATTGACAGATGCTAAAATGTATGAGTGAATGAATATTCCACCGTGTTCTCAAGGGACTATTTTATTGTGACTTCTTTGTTTAAAAGGAAACGCTCAGCCTCACGTTTCCATAAACTAGCCCTTCCTCGCATTTTCTTCCACTGTGATCACCTTTCTAAAACTGGCCCACCTTGGTCACATCACAGAACAAAGCTGTCCAGCAGCTGAAAAAAAGGTGGAAAACATTTTTTTCCCTTTCTGTGTTTCCAGTTATTTATGAAAACTGCAGCTGGAAGTTGTAATGTTGGCATGTTGCGCCTTCTTTGGTAAGATGCCACATCTTTAAAACATAACTGTGTGCTACTGTTTTAATGGTGTCCAAATAGATCATTGAATTCGTGGACATCTAAATTTAATTCCAGAAATCAAAGCTATGGTAATAAGAACTGGACGCGAGTTCTCTTAGGCCAAGTAATTTAATTCCTCAGCCAGCTGAAATATTATGTGTCTCTCTTCCTTATTATGATGCCAGTAAATTGCTCAGGCAGATGCAGTGATGGATGGTGGGCATCTATTTCACTCTTTTTCATGGCTCCACGCATACTAGAATGCAGATCACTTTAAACACAGCTGTTTTTATATGCATGTTTTCTGTTTGGAGTTTTAAATGTAACATTCAAGTCATAACAGAGATATCTGGGGCCCAGGGTCATGTTTTCACCATCCCACCTGGAAGCACAGTGCTGTCTTAACCCTGGGTCACATACCTGGACCCTGTTACTCCATCCGTGCTTCAGGACAGCATGCACATGTCATGATTTAAGGAGAAGACTCATTGGATTTGGTTTCTCTCCCTAGTTTTACCTGAATTGTCTACTTAATTTGGATAACTAAAGAATATTGGTGCCTATGATTTGATTGAACACAGAAGAGAGCTCAAACACAAGAAATTGGCTGATGGCATGCATTAGGTCATCTTTATTTTATTCACTAGCAGTACAACATCAAGATTCTGTAGAAAAATAAAGAGGCAGTATCCTGGGTAAAATTGGCATCTAAGCAACTGTTGAGTTTATGATTCTTTTGAAATGTTGTCTTAAGTGGTAGACTTCTGTGCAGGAATTCAGGCAATCAAGAAATCAATGATCGTACCCCACTTATCTCTAAGCAGATGAAGGCTTATACCATCTGATTATCAGTGCGAATGTTTCTCTTCCTCTTCTTACCTATTTTTCACAGTCTCATGGAAGTGTTAAAATAACTGGTTAGGGTTTTCTCTGTATTAACACTTCATTTGTTCCATTAATAATAATTTATCTATAAATAAGTTATTATTGATTTTACTCTGCCAAATAAGTTTCTCCTTATTCTCTTATTTAACCACATATTTCAACTGCTTTTGATGTGTCCATTTATTATCTGTAAGTCATATTTAGTCAGAATTTAAAAGGCATTCCACTTGGGGGATGGGGGGTTATACACAATTCTTTAGAACTTATAAAAGTCCTTTAAATTCTGATTAATCAGGGAATTCTTTCCTTTTTTTTAATACATCTTTATTGGAGTATAATTGCTTCACAATACTGTGTTAGTTTCTGTTGTACAACAAAGTGAATCAGCCGTATGCATACATATATCCCTATATCCCCTCCCTCGTGAGCCTCCCTCCCACGCTCTCTATCCCACCTCTCTAGGTCGTCGCAGAGGGAATTCTTTCTAGTGCTATATTCATCTTTTTACATATCTTTCTCTTTTTCACCCTCAGTACTTGTGGCTCTCCTGTCAGACTTTGAAAGCCGTTTGCCATCTTCCTATCTGTCCCCATACACCACGG
>NW_006793646.1:615040-630955 GCF_000442215.2 Lipotes vexillifer | reverse complement strand
CTTTCCCTAACATGTTTGAAATCTGATTTTCTGTACAATGCCGAACTCACACTAGCACCCCAAGGCTCCAGGTTGTGGCTGACACAAACTCTCCAGATTCCTGTCATGTCTCCCAAACAATGAGCTTCTCCTTGTGGGCAAGAATCAACTCTGGGGTAAAATTTAAATGTCAACATGGCAGTTCTCAATCCTATTCCCCTAGTGCTTCTTGTTAAATAGAACTGTGGCAGGTGATCTGGGGAGGTGAAGTCCTCCACACATCTAGATCTTTTTCCTGTATTGATTTTGTGATCTGATCAAGGATGAAATATCTAGTTCTCCTCTCCAGCCAGATGGCACGTGAGATACTGTCACTGTTTAACACCTACATTCCTATCTTCATTTATCATCTTCCAGATGCTCTTGACCATGTCTGTACTGGCAGGTATATGATTGCCATAAGAATATCTTACTTGGACCTTCTGATTTTGTTCTAGACATACTCTTCTTTGGCCATCCAAAGTTGCTGATTTATTACTTGCCACTGATTAAGTATATATATGTTTAATGCCATAAATATTATTTCTGATCCCCTTCCCAATTACACTGTGACTTACTGCCTGTCTGTTACCATTATTCTCAGTGTTGCACATTTCAGTGGTTCTCAGAATATTGTCCCCCAACCATCAGTGTCAGCATCACCTGGGAAATTGTTAGAAAGGCAAATTCTCAGGCCCTGTCCCACCACTGATTCAGAAATCTGGGGGTGGCGCCTGGTGATCTGTGTTTTAATAAGCCTTTCAGGTGCATCCTTTTGATGCTCACTGAAATTTGGGAGCCAAAGAGATATCTGATATTCTAGAAAGCTTACACAACTAGCAAAAGGGAGCATAGGTGTAGTTTCAGTAGGCATCCCTGACCATTGAGCTTACAGGCTTATTTAAGCCAATTTCTTCTTCCCCTTTCATTTCCAGTTTAAACTTTCAATAGTAAGTTTGAACGAATTTCCACCTCCCCTTATTGAATATCTACTCTGCAGGTGCTGTGGGGTATTTTCATGTACAGGAGGAGAAGTAATCCCGGTAGCACAGTAAACTTTGTTTTGGTCTCCCCCCAACCGAGCCTTTTTCTTTTTTTTTTTGCGGCACGTGGTCCTCTCACTTTTGTGGCCCCTCCCGTTGCGGAGCACAGGCTCCGGACGCGCAGGCTCAGCGGCCACGGCTCACGGGCCCAGCCGCTCCGCGGCATGTGGGATCTTCCCGGACCGGGGCACGAACCCGCGTGCCCTGCATCGGCAGGCGGACTCCCAACCACTGCACCACCACGGAAGCCCTAATAGATTTATTTTTTTAGAGCAGTCTTAGGGTTAGAAAAAATTTGAACAGGAAGTACAGAGAGCTCTCCCCACTGCATTATTAACATTTTGCAATAGCATGGTATGCTTGAACCAATATTGATACATTATTATTAAAGTAAAGTTTACATTAGAGCTCACTTTTTGTATTGTACAGTTCTTAGGGTTTCTACAAATGCATGATGTTGTACCTACACTGTATCAGTGGATGTCCACTGATGCAGTATCTTACAGAGCAGTTTCACTGCCCTAAAAATCCCCTGTGCTCTGCCTATTCATCCCTTCCTTCCTACCCCAAACTCCTAGCAACCACTGGTCTTTTTATGGTCTCCATAACTTGGCCTTTTCCAAAATGTCATACAGTTGGAATCCAGGTATTCTCTTTTTTGCAGCTGCAGAAACTAAGAAGAGCTGTGCTCAGGGGTAAAAAGTTGCAGATATACTAAGCTGGAATTCATTTCTGACCTACTGGCTTCAAACCTTGTGTGTGTTTTTATTCAATGTCAAATTTCCTCTCAGATGTCCAAAATTCCTCGTCATTGATTTTTTTTTTTCCTCTCCTGAAATTTGTTTAAATGACTATCGTTGTTATTTCTCCTTCCTGATCCAGTGAAGACAAAGTCGTGGAAGTAGCAGAGGAGGAAGAAGTGGCTGATGTTGAGGAAGAGGAAGCCGAGGATGAAGAGGATGCTGATGAGGTAGAGGAGGAAGCAGAGGAGCCCTATGAAGAGGCCACGGAGAGGACCACCAGCGTCGCCACCACCACGACCACCACCACGGAGTCTGTGGAAGAGGTGGTCCGAGGTAATCCACTGTTCACTTGGATTTTCTTACTTGGGGAAAAGGAAAGCGTCACACCAGAGTTCGAAATTTCTATCCACCCTACCACCATTGCGTCCCCCAGCCAACAATAAAAATTCATAAGAACAGGTTGTCTTGTGCTTGTTGAACTCTTTCTGGTTGAACAAGCAGTCTAGCAGGTCATTTCAAATAACATGAAATGCTGATTTTACAGTCTGTTCTGTGCCTTGTGTATGCTACTTGGTACACTGTTCTGTAAAACTCCACCTAACTGGGGACCATGTCATTTGACAAAGGCTGAGTTAGGCAACCTCCTTGGTATTTTCCTGACAGTGGGTGTTTATTACACTCCACCCACTTTCACATCTAGACTGTGAGGTCCTTGATGTCAAAGACTGGATTTTACTTAATATGATGCAGAGTGCCTGCCTTATAGAAGCTTTTCAATAAATCTTGGTTGAGTGAGTAGTTGCAATTAGATTTCGTTAAAGCAAAAGAAGGCTATTTGGTGAGTATCACATTATTTTTTGCTGTGAAATTTAACTTGGATGACTTGTGTTGCCTTTACAGTATTTTATTGGGGGAAGTGACAGTGAGAGGTAGATGTCGTGTTACTGTCTGAGACTTTCTTTTTCTGTTTCATTAATGCTCCTATTGGAAATGTTGTAAACAGAATGAACTAAAAGACTTCCTTTTTGTCTCCATGAAATAAAAGCAAGGATTCAGTTTACATTAAACAACCAAAGCTAGTGAACTATTGAGTTGCCTTTCTTAAAGCGTATGCATTTGTTTTGCAAATAGTAAAAGATGGTCCTAGGATTAGATTGAATGAGTGTGGACAGAATTATTGTTTTAATGTATTGCAAATACTTTTAAAGTCTATCCACAAATGCTACAACATTGTAGGTCTTTTTCTCACTTTTATTAAAGTAAAATGATTTCTGCTCTGTTGTTAAATTGAAGTTTAAAATGGGCTACTTTATTGCCTCAAGTAGATTCCTGGTGATCATTGTAGTATCTTCTTCCCTTCACTGCATTTTTTATAACTTTATTGAGGTATAATTTACATATAAAATTCATTCACTTTAAATGTATAGGTGTATAATTCAATGGCATTAATAAATTTACCAAATTGTGAAACCATCACCATAATCCAATCTTAGAACATTTTCATCATCCCAGTACGAGCCCTCACACCCATTCACAGTTAATTCTTGTTCTCACTGCCAGCCCCCAGCAACCATTAATCTACTTTATGTCTCTACAGATTTACCTTTTCTAGGCATTTCATATAAGTGAGGTCATACGTAGTCATTTGTGTCTGGCTTCTTTCACTTAACATAGTAGTTTCGAAGTTCTGCATTTCTTTAACTTGTAGCTTTTTTTTTTTTTTTTAATAAATTTATTTATTTATTTTTGGCTGTGTTGGGTCTTCGCTGCTGTGCGCGGGTTTTCTTTAGTTGCAGTGAGCGGGGGCCACTTTTTGTTGCATTGTGCGGGCTTCACTAGTTGTGGCACGTGGGCCCAGCAGTTGTGGCTCACGCGCACTAGAGCGCAGGCTCAGCAGTTGTGGCACACGGGCTTAGCTGCTCTGTGGCACGTGGGATCTTCCCGGACCAGGGCTTGAACCCATGTCCCCTGCCTTGGCAGGCGGATTCCCAGCCACTGTGCCACCAGGGAAGCCCTAACTTGCAGCTTTTAAAACTGAGATTATTCTGAGTTGAACACTCAGGGTTAGCTTAAAATCCACTGAAGGTATCACATATTCTTTCAAAATATACATATAGTACCAGATAGATTGTTTAACTTTATCATTCCCTACGTAATGACAACTTCTAATTCAATTTAGCATGTAGAGTAGATACACATTTAAGTAAATGCACATTTTGTTGGAGGCACTGTTTTTCAGGGTGTTTTTTGTGTACCTCTTGGGACCATTTGTGGCAGATCTGGCTACATGAACTTGTTAGCTTCTATTTTCCTAGCAGGGAAGGACATATTTTACAGGGCTGCTTCTTCTTGAAACCGAAAAGTTGTGTGACTACAAATTATAGCACTAGTATTCTACTGTGGGACTCAAGTTCTTGTGCTCTCCATCAAGATCGCTGTTTGCATAATAATCGTTGTCCAATTATTCAACATTCATTTTTGGAGTACCTCTTTGGAATGAGCCATTTTGCTGGGCTCGGATCAATCATGCGATGAGAATACACAGGATAGCTGACCGTCATGGATATTAAAGTCTAGTAGGAAACATAAGTCAAAGAAATACGAAGTGTGCTGTGAAAACACTACGAGCCCAGGGCCTACTTCAAAGAATAGGAGATTGATCAGGGAAGGGTCTATGAAAAAGATGGCATTTGAAGGGGAACTGGAAGGGCTGGTGGTAGAGCTACTGATGGATTTTCTTGTAGCCTACTTTAGAGTCAGTAGGAATAACAAAACCAATATGATGCCTTGGGAAGGTACGTGGCATGCTTGAGAGACAAGGTTAGTCCAGTTTAAACTAGAGCAGGTAAATCTTCCATAAGAGGGTTACAGGAAATTAGGTTGGGCCTACAATATGGAGACCTTTAATGCCAGGCTGGCAAGTATGGGTATTAACTAAGGGTGATCAATCCAGGACCTGCTATGTGGTACGGATTTTTCTAGTAGAAACAATGAAGAGATTTTGTTTTTATGTTACCGCTATTGAGGGGATGGGTGAACAGGGAGTGACATAATTTATTCAGTATGTGAGAGAATGCCACATAAACTTATGCCTGTAATTCCAAAGCAAGACAGAACTCTCTTGAGATAATATGGTCTTGTTACATTCTGAATAAGTCCAGTTCTTTTTGCTTCAGTTTTTCTCTACATGTAGCATTATTAGGTATTAAGATAGAACATAGAGGGACATATGTGTTTTGCTATTTTTATAGAAAGACAAAGGCAATTAAAAGATAATTTAGAAAAAAATCTCCAAGCTAAAGACTAAAAAAATAAAAGAAACTAGCCTTAAAAGATAAGTTAATAATGCTGATGTCAAGAAGAGCATTAAAAGTGACCTACGAAAGCAAATACCTGATCATTTAGAGGTACCAACTGTTATTGCTAGAGATAGAAGAGCCTTTAATGGGAATCCATGCGTCCATCTAAGACTCCTGAAATGGGCAAAAGCTATGATTGAAGCAAGTCTTTCTGGGAAAGGAGACCTAAGAGGAGAAACATGTTGTGGTATATTGCATCCATGTCAGAGAGTTTTCTGTGTTCCCAGCTAATTCTGATAGAGGAGTAGAAGTTTTTGATGGTAGCATTAAAGCGACCAGTCATCTAGAGCCTTTTCCCTCCACACCCTGGGTGTAGGAGGTGAGTTACAGCTCTTCCCTGATGAAGAACAATGTCAATGCCAATAGGTAATCGCTAACTTTGTAAAACTCTAATTACGAGTAGCCTGCTCCTGTGCTGAGAATAAAAGTTGGAAATGACTTGCGAAGCAGAAAGATTGAAAAGAGGCTTACCCTCTAGAGTCCAGTGTTAATGTTTCAGTGCCCGAGAGAAAATGTGATTTACAACCATACTTAATAATGAATATTCTTCATTACCAACATACTGCCACTGATACGAGTCTTCCTTGTACTTCATAAAAAACAACTCAATAGTTTTGTAACCCATTAAAATTTTGAAAGAAATAGGCAGAGGGAAGAAAAATATAGGACATTCAGCATGCCATATTGTGTTAGAATCATTGATATCAACGTAGAAGATGTCAGTTCTGACTATGTTACTGATTCCAGAGGAGAAAGATTGGATCTGTTGTTTTGACCTAGTGGAATCAGCCAATACCAGTTTGAGTACAATAATAGCATATTTAGACACTTGCTCCTAATTTTCTGTGTTTTGAGAAGGGATTGCACTTCCTAAACCTAAGACATCAAGGTAATCTGTGACTCAATCGTGAATTTTAAACTCCGATTAAACATGAGTATTGTAATAAATGACATAGTCTCTGAGTTAAGCTAGCCAGTTTTGTCCATCCAGAGTAACACTGTTTTTTTCCGTATGTTCATTGATTCAGCAAATACATATTCATTACATCTCTGCTGATGGCTCAGCACTTTGCTGCTGTGGAAGGTGTGGTGAAGAATTGGCTGTTACCGTATTGTGGCAGATCAGCCTGGAATTTCTTGTGTTTGCACCACTCCCCTTGCCCTTTAGGGCAGTGATTCTGTCTGTTAATCCTTGATTAATTTGTGCTGACTGATAGAAATTTTACTTGCCCATTTAAAGCCAAGGGAACTAAAGCTGAGAGAAATTTTTAAAAAATTGTCCATGGTCACAAAGCTGGTAAGTGGTGAAGCCACGATCTGAACCCAGATGGACCAGAGTATTTCTACCACCCTAATGTCAATTTTTTTGTTTTTCCTTTTATATTTAAATACATACTAGTTCAGTTTCACCTGTGTTCCCTTGTAAATGTGTATTCCTTTGCTATAGCATATATTCATCTTACTATTTCACTCTGAGCATTTCCTACATTTTAGAATTCTTATTTAAATAATAATGATATTATTATTATTATTTCAAGCTATGGCCATGGCCCATGTATCTGCAAACTGTGGCCATGGGCTGAAAATGGACTGTCATCTATTTTCTAATCAAAAGGTTTTATTAGACACAACCAATCCCATTTGTTGACATATTATCTATGGCTGCTTTCATGCTACAGAGGTGAACTTGAGTAGTTGCAAAAGACACCATGTGGCCTGCAAAGCTGAAAATATTTACTTTTCAAGCCTTTATAGGAAACCTCTGATACTGATCATTAGAAACATACTAAGAAGTTTTTATATTTCAGATTTTACCATACCAAGTAAATTTCATTAAGGTAGTTTTCATATGGTTAGAGACAGACTAGTAAAGTGTTTAAAAAGAGAATTTTTAATAGTTTTTTGGCTTTGGGCCAGTTACATAACCTTGGTAAGTCAGTCTTTTCATGTGTGTTTTATAGATGCTGATATGATGTTGCATGTTTTTTATAAGAATTACTTTAGATGATTCCTGTTAAGTATTTACCATATAATGCCTGGCACATTCTAAGTGTTCAGTTTGTTTTACAAGGGCAGGCTGCTCAGGGTCAAATCCTGGCTTTACAACCTACTAACTTAGTATATTTGTATCAGTGAAATAACCTTTATGCCTCATTGCTTCCCTCTTGAAAATGGAATTTAATAATACCTACCTAATTTTAACCATTTTGTGAGCAATATATGAAGTAATCCACAGGAAACACTTGGCACTGTTCCTGGTGGACAGTAAGTGCTCAATTAACCTAAGCTACTATAGTTGCCCTGGTTATACACATCATTTTGATCCTCCAGAGAACTAATGTTTACTACTAATTAGGAATGCCAAAGGTAAGCCAACAGACTGTCTTTTTTAATTATAAAAAGCATAAATGTGATGTATCCATTTCTATTGGTATCATAGAGCTGATATTTATGGACATATGTTAAGGAAAAAACCAGCTTAAACTTGGTTTCTTGATTGAAATATCTTTTGTGAATATATTGTATATTTAAGTATCTGCAGTTAAATTTTATATCTGGCTGAAAATTGAACAAGATAATATTAAATGCCACTGCATTTCAAGATGGAGTTTCATTTCTTGAGGGTATTTTAAACCTCTTGGAAGTTCATCTATTAAATGGACAGAGACACCGATAGAGGTCGCACTTTAAGCATACCATATTATGATGAAGTTGAAAAGTTTGATCTAAATGTTGCTTGCCTTGGGCGGGGTGACTGACCTCACAGAATTAAACTATTGCTCTTCTCCCTCTGGTTACCATTAATCTCTAAGAAGCATCATGTGATTTGCTGCTGTACATTCCACCCACGTGGACCAGGCACTCCTAGGTACTGGGCATTGCACCGGTTCCTGAGGGCACAGGGATATGAAGAGGGTGGTTCACTCAGGTTGCTTCCAGACATAGCTGTACACTCAGTCTTGGGGAGAAATCAGTCTCTCTGACCTGGTTGGGGAAGAACTTTGGCACACAGGGAAATGAAAGTGCTCACCCAGGGACAGAAGTTTCCACTAAGCATTGCCAAGAAGTTGTTGTTTGAGTGATTTTTAAAGGAGAATAGGGATTTGCCAGTTAATGGAGCACCAAATAGAACGAATCCAAGAAGTACCATAAATAAATCAGAAGAGCTTGCATTGATCTCAAGGGTAGAGCAAACAGAGCTTAGCCTAATTCTCACGTCTCCGGTGTGACCCGTCTGTAATGAATGTGCCCCTTGCAAAGTATCCCATAATTCACAAATACGATCCTTGCTTATCATTCATATTTAACTTTTCACAAAGTTTGGAGAAAACTGTGAGCTTGACTTGCTGCAGACATGGAGATGTACTCAGCGCCTCATAGGAGCGCACTGGCCCCAAATGAAAATTAAGCTCCATTTTGGGTTTGTGAACAGGGCAAAGGGATAATGGCTGCTCCCTTTGGGGGAAGTCTTTACCTCTCTGTGTTATGACCACAGGCAAGTAAGATCCACTCCTGTTGCTGGACCAGAATGTAGCATCCTTTCTAATGACTTTGAGAGAACTAGTATCAACACTGGGTATAGATGTGACAGGAGGCAGCCTTATTATTTTGTGCCCCATGGTACCACAGCCATTGATTTTGAGGTGTTTGATATATGCTTTGGCAGAGTGAAGCGTGGCATTAACAAGCTTCTTTCCATGTCATTTAATGGTCCCAATTTAGAAAGCCCGCTCAAATCGTTTGCTTAAAATGTAGGAGTGAGAAACAGAGCCATAGAAAAAACTGTGTGTGGTGTGCATATATATATAATTTTCTATTTTTAGTAACAAATTTATTGAAATATAGGTTGCATACCATGGAGTAGAGAAGTCAATGGTTTAGTATATTCACAAAGATCTGCATTGCCACCTAGAAAATTATATTTATGAACTTAATTTTGTTTGAAATTTTACATGGCTAGTAGTGCTTAGTTAGTTTTACCTTCTACACTTTTATTTGTGTCAAGCTTCTTCAATTCAATGTTAGAAAAGGAAATAATCAGCTAAAGGTACTTTAATACAATTATGTCTAAATTTCTTAAAAATAAAAATAAAATTTCCAGCCCAATTCAATTAAAGTCCAGAAACCAGGTTTTTAAAAATTCTAGTCTTTTTTATGCTTTTCCCCAAATCAGTTGCTGTTCAAAAAAATATGCAACTGTTGACAATTGTATGTATTTCCACAGCACAGAGTTTGCAATTAAGAAAAACATCAAACCTAGTAAAACAAATCCAGCAAATGGGAGAACAGTTCATCTAAACATGCATGTCATTTTCAGCTAATTTTTAGCTAATCCATATGTCCGATTGAGTAGGGACTCTGATTCCTTGGGCAGGTAACAGTTGTGTGTTTTAATGGAAATATTTAGTTGCCTTGTAGAAAAATGCTTTCTGGAGTTTTTAAGCAAGGTGGATTTCAACCTAAACACCTTTTTCTCTCAGCCTTGGATCATTTTGCCCCCCTAAAAACTTATCACCTCTTCCAACATCTGACCTTTTGGGATTCTGTTAGTGGAAGAGTAAGAAGTCAGGAGGAAGCAAGACTGAACGAATCTCATACAAAAATGATGTTCAGTGGTATATCTATACAACGGAATATTAGTCAGCCACAAAAAAGAATGAAATAATGCCATTTGCAGCAACATGGATGGACCTAGAGATTATCATACTAAGTGAAGTAAACCAGACAAAGACAAATATCATATGATATCACCTATATGTGGAATCTAAAAAAAAAGATAGAAATGAACTTAGATACAAAACAGAAACAGACTCACAGACATAGAAAACAAACTTACTGCTACCAAAGGCAAAAGCGGGGGTGGCGATGAATTATGAGCTTGAGATTAACATATACACACTACATACATAAAATGGATAACCAATAAGGACATACTGTATGGCACAGGGAACTCTACTTAATATTTTACAATAACTATAAGGGAAAAGAATCTGAAAAAAAAATATATATATATATATGTACGTATAACTGAGTCACTTTGCTGTACACCTGAGACTAAACACAGCATTGTAAATCAACTACACTTGAATAAAATCACATTTTTTTAAACGATGTTCAGGAAACCCCTTTGGCCTTCAAGACAGCAGTGCAAATTTTCAAAACTAGGAGACTCTTGAAACAGTAAAAGGAGTTCAGAATAGTTCACTTTGTTAAAAGTGCACTATATTGAGTTAATAGTGGTAAGACAGTTCCAGTGTTAACTGTGAGGGTGGGGTTGTCTCTGTCCCTTAAATTTACTTATGTTCTTGTTGGGTATAATTTCGGAGAACAGGAATTTCATGCTGCTTGCATGTGACTTTAAGTTCCTGATGTTTCGTGATAGAAGAAACGAACAACCTTGTTGGCTAATTCTTATGATTCTATCTCTTCTGGAGTTTCATAGCATTTGTTACCTGGGATTTCTGACGTGCTGGTGACTGCTGCACAGTAGCTTTGGTCGAGTGATTGGGCGAAATTACTAAAATGCAGCATGAATCTTGGTGTTTACTTGGACTATGTATGGCAGGGTTCCTTGATCTCAGCATTATCGATGTTTTAAGCCGGACAATTCTTTGTTGTGGAGACTGTCCTGTCCATTGTAGGTTGTTTTGCAGGATCCCTGGCTCTACCCACTAGATGTCTGTAGCACCCCCCAGGTGTGACGACCAAAAACGTCTTTAGTCATTGATGCCTGTCCCTTGGGAGGGGATGGGGGCAGGATCTCTCTGGTTGCAAACCACTGGGCTATGACACTGAGGTCGACAGTGATATCTGGCTTTAAATACACAAGCAGAGAAATACCCCTACAATACTGTGTCTCATGTTACTGTCAGTCGTAACACCTCATTCCATGCTTTGCACATTGTAGGTAGCAGTGAACATTTTTTTTATTTGAGAAGAAAAAGTAAAACAAAACATATGCTAAAAAAGTTGATAAGTACTCATTTAGTAAGATAAAAACAGATATTTGATGTGTCATGTACAATCTCATAGTTTATATTTACAGACAAATCAATATACAATTATTATTTTTAAAATATTACGTATGCATATTTGCCATGTAGGCAAATGAGAGGTAGAGGAAAACTGCCGTCTGGGTTTCATTTTTTATTCTTCCACAAGAAATTCACTCTCCCCTGGTCCCCTGTCATAAAATAGCAAATGGTGGTTACCATCCATAGAGCAAACAGGGATACTGCTGTTTTCAGCTGGAAGCCATCCATTCTTTTCTGCTGGGTACCATGACAGGGACGAGTTTAACATGGTGAGGCGGACATGCTCGGTGAACCCCAGAAAGGGACCATCTTTCCAATCCTTGACTCTCATATCTAGAAACATCGTTTTCTTGCAGTAACAGAAATGCCATGTAATTCTTTCTTACAGAGAAGTGGTGCAAAGGAAGCAAATTCCAAACTCAGTGATCTATCCTCGATCTTATGTCAGCTTTCTTAATTATTTTTCCCCAATAAAAATAAAAGCTTTGATATTTCTAGCATTCTGACAAGTTACAAGAACAATATCACTTAAATTTGGGTTTCTGAGAAGTCTGAGTTTTCATAGACTTAAATATGAGTAAGAAAAATATTGTGTTGGTGTTAAATTTAAGGCAGAAATATCAAAGCTGCTTTGATTTTGCATGAGACAGCACTTCAGAGTAAAAGAAATATGTATAGATAATCTCTTAAAATTAAGATTTTGGTATATGTATACATTTGAATCTCTCAGCCCTATTAAAATACGTTATACCCCTCATTTCCCAAATATGTGTACCTTCTTTTAATAAGCTAAAACCTATGCAACTTTTTACTAAGCCTTTCCCACTGGTCTTTTTTAGAAAGTGATTGAATCTTATATATATAGATACTTTTGACATTTTAACTGCATGTAAAAGGTGGGGTTGATCCTGGTGTTTCTCAAACATTAATGCCCATACAAGGGACCTGAAGTTCTTCCTAAACACAGATTCTAAGACAGTAGGTCTGGGGTAGGTCCTGAGTCCCAGGTGATGCCGGTCCTACTGGTCCACTGGCTGGCTACACTTTGAGGAATGGTCTCTAGTATCATTACATGCCCCCATACTGTGCAGATTTAGATTGAGACAGAGTAAGAAACTGAAAAGGAAAATTATTCTTATCTATGGTGGTGAAACTATCATTATCTGTGGTGTCATTGCTCTTACTATAGTATCAAACGTCACCAAGTATGAAAGAATCCTGATAGGTCTACTTACTGAGTAATGTTGTAAAAATTCAACTCTCATGACTGAGCAAATTAGAAAACCCTTACAATTTCCCAAACTATATAATTGTTCCTAGTTTCACCCGTGCCCCTATTTCCTCGCATAGATATGGTATAGCTGACTCCTGCTAGCCTGTAAAAGCTGATTATTCAAGTCCTGAGGAATTTTGTGAGCCACTACCATTGGTAGCTTGAAATACCAATGGTGGGAGTATTTACACCATGGAAGTTGACAAACAGTATAAATCAGAGAGTTTTATTTTTGTGGTTTTCTGGGCACAGTCAGATTTCCCAGCATACCTTACCTCTCAATCAAGAAGAAAAATCTCTTCCTCTTATTTCCAGCAAAGGACATGATATCTTGTCTTATCAGAGTTTAGAGCTTCTTGTAATATTGTGTTGTGCTTCAGACTAACCACAGCTTGATGACAAATAAGTTTATTCCCATAACAAACAGGAAACAAAGGTATTAGGAAAAATAGCAGTGCCCTTTTGTGAATGCTGGTGACCAGCATCACCAACACGAGAGTATGGTTAGTCTAAACACTTTACAAGTACTTTTTCAGGTGGCCTTTTTATAAGTAATCTTTCATCATTGAGAGAAGTGAGAATCAGGCCAGGTGTAACTCAAATGACACATGTACTGGATAGCCTTAGAGAATCAACACAATTCAGTAAAAGGCAAGCCAACTGCAGATATCTTCTAGAGACTTCTGTGACAAATTAGCACCCGTCATTTCATTCTGAGTCAGTGATTTCATTACCATGCACAGCTGTTCCCATCATTTGTTTATATGTTTCAACCCATATTTGGGGCTTAAGTGAGATTTGTCGTAAGACTTTAGTTCAAATTTGCTTGCCTCATTTTACATGCCTCTATTTAGTGAAATAGGATTAGTAGGTAATAAATATCTGATCACTGTTGTTCAATTAGGGGAATTTTCTATTGGACATGTTTTTTTATTACTGTTTGCTATTATTTGCAAGCACATTATAAATATTCTTACCCATTAAAAGCACATGCATCTATTTTTGCAAAAAATATATTCTTAAAAAATAACTGGTTTTCTAGCATGTTGGAATGATTTATTCAGGCTGAAAAGTGAAGTTGTTATAAAACGGCATTTTCATTATTACCAGATTGAACGATTAGGCAGGTAAATCAACATTTATTTGAAATATTAAAGATAAGCATATTTAGTAGGTTTCTGTACTTCTGTTATTGTTTCATTTTATTTTACTGTTAATATTAAACAAGTGATTTGTCACAAGACCAAATTATATTTGTCTTCATACATTTGCCGTTTCTACTCTAGTTTAAAACTCCCAGATATGTCATTTTTAACTTAAATGAAACTTAATTGTGTACATAGTCTTGTATCATAGGGAGAATTATGCTACTTTTTTTGTTTTTTTAAACAATATCAGAATATATAATTCCTAGGTTTCTATAAGTAACTCTCTAGTTTGATTGGTTTGATTATTCAAGTGGTTACTTTCTCAAAATTTGTAAATTTAAACTTTATGCATTCCATATAATGCACGGTTTTATTTCACATACATTCCTATAGTCTTAGAATAATTGAAATTCAGTTATTTAAATGAAATAACAATAGAAAGCTTTACAGTATGAGATTCTTCTTTAGTTAGTGCTTTATTTAAAGCTAAATACTTGCTACTCTATTAGCTCTGCTTTTTAAGAAGGCATTATAATAACTGTACTCTTGAAAATGGGGATTTTCTCCTTATCCTAGTTGCCACTTTCACAGCTGTCTTTATGTCGAAATTTTTTTTTTTTTTTGGTAGTAAGCGGGCCTCTCACTGTTTGTGGCCTCTCCCGTTGCAGAGCACAGGCTCCGGACGCGCAGGCTCAGCGGCCATGGCTTACAGGCCCAGCTGCTCCGCGGCACGTGGGATCTTCCCGGACCGGGGCACAAACCCGTGTCCCCTGCATTGGCAGGCGGACTCTCAACAACTGCGCCACCAGGGAAGCCCTGAAATTTGTTTTTGAAGTGTAAAATTAGCTTTCTAAATTTGGTGGTCCATAAAAAAATTTTGCTCCAATTTGACATCTATTCAGAGTTAATTTTTTTGTGGTTAAGCATTACATTTGGAACAGTGAATTGCATAATCATTTTATAGAATGTAGGAAATATTATATATTTTAATAATATATTAATATTTTAATAAAATATTAAATATTGTATCAATATTGGTATTTTAATAAAATATTAAATATTGTATTTGTATAGTATTGATGTTTAGATAATGGAATTTAGTGTTGAAACCAACACAGATCTCAGTAAGGACCTACCTTAAAAGATATAAAATGCTTAATGCTCTTTTTTTTTTTTTTTTTTTTTTTTGGGCCTCTCACTGCTGTGGCCTCTCCCGTTGCGGAGCACAGGCTCCGGACGCGCAGGCTCAGCGGCCATGGCTCACGGGCCCAGCCGCTCCGCGGCATGTGGGATCCTCCCGGACCGGGGCACGAACCCGTGTCCCCTGCCCCGGCAGGCGGACTCTCAACCACTGCGCCACCAGGGAAGCCCAATGCTCTTTTTTTTTAAGCACATGAACACTTCATACTGTTGTGTATACAGTAGCATTTCAGTTTATTAACTGGTCTTTGTCTTGAAAGGTGAATAGAGCTGTTATAAAAGAAGAGATAAGCCTTCCTTGCCAGAAGAATTCAGCTAGGTGAATATTAGGAAACCTATTTGTGATCTTAAAAGTCTAAGAATTAAATATGAATAAACAAAGATCATAGTTCCTTAGATGTTTAAGTCTTGCCTGTGTTTCTAACTTGAAACATTCGCTTTGAGAAGTATCCCTACTTCAATTCCAGGAAAATTTTCTCCTTCATTATTATATGTAACATTTACTTTGAATAGAAACAAAGGTGGTTTGGAATTCAAAAAATAAAGTTAGCAAATAATTTTTAAATGTTCATCTTTTCATTTATTATTTTAGATTTTGAGAAGAGAATGAAGATGAGAAAAGGAAGCTGCAGTTTTCATTTTCAGATGAATTCTGTTTGAAGTTACAATTATATAAGGTCTAACTTTACATGCTCTACATTTAGTGGATGATTTTGTAAATAATTTTCCACTGGCTGATTATAGTAATGAATATGAAGCATGTTTTTCACTGAATTTTTTCAGTGTTTCCAAAAGATTAGGAAGGAAAACGTTTCTCTATTCAGAAAAATAATAATGTAAACATAAGCATTTGAAATGTCTTGAAAAAATAATAAAATGTCTCGAGATTTCTTTTTCTCTGAATCTAGTCGTGGAGCTTTCAAATTATATATTTCCAGCTTAATTCTTTAAAAATGTTTTACTTTGTTAGGATCTTGATTGGATAGATTTCCTGGTAATTTCTCAGTGCTAGAAAGGAATTTAAAGGAACGTTTCTCAAACTGAAATTTGTAGCCCTTCAGGGAAATTACTCTGAAACGATAAATGATTCAGGGAA